>NC_054381.1:67354508-67654508 GCF_017654675.1 Xenopus laevis
TTTTAATAAACAATTTACTATCTCTTAGTCATGGGTTAGTGTACACTGCACAGTCCCTTTAATGTGGCACCTAAACATTAAACTAGTAATTACATCACCCCGGAAGTTGTGGTTACATTACGTTAGACCTTCTGTAAAATCACAAATAATAAGCTGGCAGAGTAGTAATAACTTTCATTTTGTGAATAATTCGTAGAAAGATGCTGAAAGTTTGGGTCTTAATATTGCTTGTTGCAAGTTAGTATTTGCTCTTTTTCTTACATTCAAATTTTGATTGGATTCAATTCCAGAGACATGTAAATCTTTTTTCACTTTTGTATTTAATTTGTTAAATTTGATTTAATCTTCTAACATGTTTTTACTTGTACCTTTTAGATGTTTACTCACGGGTCGTTATAAATCAACCTCATCTTTCTATAACTAAAGCAGAAGTTGGAGCTCCAATAGCCCGAATCAAATGTGAAGTGAAAAGGGACAGCTCAGACCCTTCAACTGTTCATTGGTATATGCAGAAAGCAAATGAAGGATTAAAGAGAATCCTCTATATTGCACATACTAAACCTGAGTATGATGCTGGCACTGACAAAAGCAGATTTGATTCCGATAACAAAAATGATACATATACACTGATTATCCAAGGGATAAAAGCCAAAGATACTGCCACTTATTACTGTGCCAACTGGGATAAGCACACTGACTAAATGCAGTTATCTGCTTGTACAAATAGATGGTATGCTTTCAGTGTTTTCATTTTATTTAGCACACTCACTGTTCTACATTTTCTGTTATTAAAAATAATCCAGGTTAGATGAATGTTTGTAATGATTAGAACATAATTTTAAAACAGCTTTAAAGTGGTGGTTCACCTTCAAATTAACTTTTAGTATGTTCTAGAATGGCTAATTCTAAGCAGCTTTTTAATTGGTCTTCATTATTTATTTGTATAGTTTTAGAATTATTTGCCTTTTTCTTCTGACTCTTTCCAGCTTTTAAATGGGGGTCACTGACCCCATCTAACACAAATGCTCTATAAGGCTACACATTTATTGTTATTACTATTTTTTATTAATCATCTTTCTATTCAGGCCTCTCCTATTCATATTCCAGTCTCTTATTCAAATAAATGGATGGCTGCTAGGGTCATTTGGACCCTAGCAACCAGATTGATGAAATAGCAGACTGGAGAGCTGCTAAATAAAGAGCTTAATATCTCAAAAACCACAAAAAATAAAAAATGAAAACCAATTGCAAATTGACTCAAATATCACTCTCTACATCATACTAAAAGTTACCTCAAATGTGAACAACCCCTTTAAAACAGCTACTGTTTAGTTTTGAAACAAAACAAATTATGGTGTAATATATGTAATGATGTAAATATGATTAATGAACCACTACTGATTTATTTCAAGGAAATACTCTGTATAGTGGGGTCTTGCTGAAACTGGTATTGATAGAGAATAGGCTGATATGAAACAGAAAATGAGCTTCAATTTAAAGCAGATTTCTCATTGCACTTTATTGGCAGGCTTGGCAACAGTACAGGTCAAACAAAATTTAACTATGAAAGAACTGTTTCTGTAAAGTCTCTGGTTAAACAGATGACTGGCCCTCACTCCACTGGGTCTGTATGGGTTTCTCTACCCAAACAAAATAAGGCACAGTACCCTAAATTTCAGTCCTATCTAAGTGGAAAAAGTATTATCTTTGGGGGGGGGGGAGAAAGACCATACCTGCTATTCTCTTTATTTAGCATGATCTCTTCCAAAGACACCATTAAGCAGGGGTTGGGAGAGTAAACATTTAAGGAGAGCGCCACCTCCCCAAAGATAATACTTTTTCACTTAGATAGGACTGACGCATGGACACTGCCTTGACAGGGCGCGTCAGCTTATGCATATATCATTTGTATATCAAGCCTGACCACGTGCACTCAATAAGGAAAGGGATGAGCTGCATTTAATTGTGTTTTTTTAGAATATATATATATATATATATATATATATATATATATATATATATATATATATATATATACACACACACATCTTTGTATGAAACTTTTATATTTTATTTCTGGTTGCAATATTTTATACTGGCCTCTAAGGTCTGTGTATATTAAAAAGATACTGACACCAGAAATTAAACTTTTTTTTTTTTTTGTAACATTGACTTTGCATACTATATATAATTCTGCATTCTCGAAAAACGATCAACATGACCTATAAGTAACTTTAAGGGGCAGATTTATCAAGGGTCGAATTTCGAGTTCATGGTAGTTATTTAAAACATGAACTCGTAATTTGACCAACTGCAATTTATTAGAAAATTCAAATTTTTTAAACTCGGGTGAATGGGATCGACCCACAAACTCGAATTGAATCTGAATCTAATTCAATTCAAATTTGATTCAAGTTTTTTCAATGTCAGGAAAGCAGCAAACAACTCTAAATAGATCCCAGGATGTCCCCCGTAGGCTAAGACAGCAATTCAGCAGGTTTAAGGTAGCAAATAGTGAAGTTCGAGTTCTTAAAGGGCCAGATAAATTTCGTAAATCAAAATCAAATTTAAAAAATAATATAATGATGTATAAATGCGCTTTAACGTAAAAGGGCCTGGGGGTACTTGTAATTAATAGACTTACCCACAGAAAATATCTCCATTCAGCAACAAGAAAGCAAGCAGGGTATTGTCTTGTAAAGATGGGGGGGCAAATTCACTAAGGCGCGAAGCGCCGAACGCTAGCGTTAATTCGCTAGCGTTTGTCATTTTCGCTACTGCGCAAATTCACTAACGAACGCTGGCGTAATTTCGCTAGTGTTACTTCGCAACCTTACGCCAGGCGAATTTTCGCTAGCGACGAAACTACGCAAATTCACTAACTTGCGCAGTGTACTGAACGCTACCTTTTACGCTAGACTTCCTTCGCCACCTCAGACCTGGCGAAGCGCAATAGAGTAGATAGGGATTGTTTAAAAAAAAGTCAATTTTTTTTCTAAGTCCCAAAAAACGCTGGCGTGTTTTCTACATGATTGCTGATAGGCTGAAAAAGATCGAAATTTTTTTGGGGCTCCCCTTCCTCCCCCCTACATTTCCTGACTCATGGCAACTTACCTAGACAGTGGGCACATGTGTAGGGCAAAATAAAATATTAATTTGCTGATTTGAAGGTTTTCTAGGCATTTGTAGTGCAGATACGTGTTCCTCCATTGAAATTTGAATTTCGCGCCGTATGCAAATTAGCCTTCGCTAGCGTAACTTCGCTTTATATAGCGAATCAACACTAGCGCAACTTTGCAAACTTACGCTACCCCTGTGCGCAACTTCGGATTTTAGTGAATTTGCGGAGCGCTGGCGAAAATTCGTCTGGCGAAGTGCGGCGAAGTTGCGCCTGGCGCAACTTCGATTCTTAGTGAATTTGCCCCGGGGAATCATATTTATGGGAGGAGAGGGCAATTCATCCTCTTGGTGAGGCCCCATTTAGAATATGCAGTGCAGATTGGTTTTCAAGTGCTTAAAAGGATAATAATAAAATACAAATTTAATATAATGCTAACTTGGGCTAGGCAGACCAAAAGAAATTAATGTCCAGCTAGTGATAAGAGCATCGGTTACATATAACTCAAACACTTCAGGCTAGAGCCTTCGCTAAGTGAAAGATTTCAGGAATGGTGTAGTGTAACTACAACTTTCAAACTACTGTGCAGTAAAAATAGGAATAATGGACCCCAGGAGGTTGTTATGGTGAAACAAAGGCAAATATTTACAGTCATGAGGTATATGCAATATATTAGCAGGCTGAAACAGGTTGGATGACACAGCTGAGAAATGGGACTCTCATAGGCATTGTAGTCAAGCAGTAAGGAACATCCCCATACATACCTTTAAGTGGTCCGGATCCCACCCAGAGGAGTGGTCAGGGAGAAGGAGTCTAAGCCTGGCACCCTATCCACTGTGGTCCCTTCACTAAAGGAAATCTAGGAGCCTTGGGAAGCTACTCCCTGCTACAGATCCTTGATGGAGCACAAAGCTGCTTGTGCTATATGTTCTCTCTAATTTATTCTCCTAGAGAGTCTATGACAGATATAACCTTGTCTCTAGCTATGGTAACAAACAGTCGATCAGGACACCAGCAGCCAATGAGGAAGACCCACCCCTTTCCAAACACTATATGGAAGTGTGGTAGGAAGTGGTCATTACACCTCTTGGACAATAACTGGATAGATGAAATGTACACTAGATACATGGGCATTTGCCCAGCAACTAGGAAAAAGGAGGAAGGGTAGGGATATAAAGCCACAGGGGCATTTTGACCCTATGGATCCCTACAGTAATGACTACATACATTCAGTTACAGCAAAGGCAGATTCTATCTAAAAGTATTTATCTATGTATTTTTTTGCCCTTATAGGAACACTCATTTAGTCAATGAGGAGGGTTCTTTGTTTATTACTTTCTTGAACAAAAAGCTGAGGAAAAAGCTTAATAATTTCAAAACCAAGAAAAAAGAATACTGACTGCAGCTTGTCTCAGAATATAACTGTCCAAAGCATCCCAACTATGTATCTAAAGACTTAAAACTAATATTTAGACAATATACAGTATGTATTAAGTAACAGGCCACTGGGGAACATAATTGTCCTCAATTAAGAACATAAAATAAGAATAAGAAGAAAATAGCTAAAATTATTTTAATAAACTATTTACCATCTCCTATACTATACACGGCATACATATCACAGTCCCTTTAATGTGGCACCGACACAAACTGATGACATCAGTACGGAAGTTGTGGTTACATAAGACCTGCAACAAGTCCCAAATGATAAGCTGGTAAAGCAGCAATAACTTTAATTTTGTAAGCAATTCTTAGAAAAATGTTAATGCTGAAGGTTTCCATCTTAATGTTGTTTGTAACAGGTGGGTATTTGTCCTTTTTTTAAATTCAGGTACTGTATTTCAGATATCTAGAATGTTAATCTATTTTTCACTTTGTGTTTAATTTGTTACGTTTCAACTTGCACCATCTAGATGTTTCACCATGGGTCATCATAAATCAACCTCATCTTTCCATAACTAAAGCAGAAGTAGGAGCTCCAATAGCCCGAATCAAATGTCAAGTGAAAAGGGACAGCTCAGACTCTTCAATTGTTCATTGGTATATACAGAAAGAAAATGAAGGATTAAAGAGAATCCTCTATATTGCAGATGCTAAACCTGAGTATGATGCTGGCACTGACCAAAGCAGGTTTGATTCGGATAAAAAATCAGATATATATACATTAATTATCCAAGGAATAAAAGCTGAAGATGCTGCCACTTACTTCTGTGCCAACTGGGACTGGAATAAGCACACTGACTGAATGCAGTTTTCAGTCCATACAAATAGTGAATATGTTTGACAAATGTTTTGCTATTATTGCATCTATTTCATATATCAAAAGGAGCATTATTTATTATTGCTAAAGCCTTTGAGTTCACCCTGAACTTACTCACAGTTTCTCTAATCAATGAATTTGGCTTGCTGCCAACCGGATTTAAAAGAAATAATAAAAAAATCATTTTTTTTAACTTGTGAGTTTTGGGAAAAAAATAAAAAAACGTGCCACCTGTTTATTTTTTTCCAAAACCCCCCTAGCACCCTAGTGCTCACATACCAGGCACCTGGGAAAATGCTGCTCTCTGCAATGAGTGCTGGATCAAAAATCCAGTTGGCCAGTCCCATGCCCTGACCTGGACCAACTGACCCACAACCTGATCTGCATCTATCACCCAACATGTCCCCCTACCAAGACCAGCTACAAGACCTGGCCCAATCTGGGACCATAAAACCGAAAGTGGCATCATAGCAAACTGGAAGAGACAACACTTCAGAGCATGCTCAAACACATAAGGGAAAAACATGTGCCATAGTGGGAGGGATCAGTTCTGCATCTTAGCCGGGTACCCACAGATGGGTTACCCACAGACTGCCCACATTGTCAGGGCATCGGAGACTTTAAGCAGAAGCCTGACCACACTTCAGGAATTCTGCTGGTACCCAACCCAATGCAGGACTCTACCTCCTGCCACTATCTAACTTGCACTCTGCTGTGCAATTAGGGGATGGGAAGGGAAGTGTGGCACCACTAGCCTACCCTTCATCATTACAGTACTGACTAAAGCAGTCAGCGCTGTAGTCATAGGGGAAGCCAAATGTGCATATCTGCTCCATTTATTAAAGGCATTCATCAGCATGCATTAATAGACACAACGTAATTAAAAAATTAACAAACCGGGGATCATCAAAATAATAAATGCTAATAAATACAAAGTTAAGTAACATAAAAGATTAAGAGCTAAGTGTCAAAAAGACAAGAGGAAGAGATCCCTGTCCAGTGGAGCTTTCAATCTAAGCTCTGCACCATCTATTTACAAAGTGCTAATTTCCAACATATTCTTCATGTTTTTTCCCACAATGCAGCATTTTTCCGATAATACCAGAATCAATGCATTCATCAGTGGGAGTTGCCCAAGACGCAATTACAGCCAGCACATCAAAAGTACAGTTGAACTTGTACTTTGACACATATCTAACACAATTACTCTGAAGCTGGGCAGAGCCAAGATGACCCCCCACGGTATGCGACCCCCGAGCACACATGCACCATGGCAGAGTGGAGGACAGGGGAGGGGAATGAACAGACTAGGGGGTAAAAGTACTTTCAACCCTGATCTGAACAAGCCTGGATTTGTGGCGAGGCCACAAAGGCCTGGGCCTAGGGCGAGCGGAGCATTGGGGAGCTTTGAGTTCTCCTTAGGATGCGGCTTGGTGGCATGCGGCTTGGTGGCATGCTGCCCCTAAAGGAGCAGTGAGAACTCAAAGCTCCCTTGTGCTCCGCTGCACGAGAGCGCGCTTGTGCACGTAGTTTCGCACCATAAGGGAAAAAGCCAGAAGAATTTGAGCGATTTGGGTTTTTGCTCGATTTATCAAGTTCTTCTACGATCCAATTAATTTGGGTTATTTTATTAATAAATAAGGTCAAATCAAGCATGGGCATTTAGTTGTGATTTTTTTAAATAAAATATGAGATAAATTCGGATTTTAGTAAATAACCCCCTGAATGTTGATAAGTGCAAATTTATGAACTTATCAACATGAATGCAAGTAATACACATGGTAGTGTACTGGGTGCATCCATAATTGAGAAGTATTTGGGGATTTTGGGGGTAATAAGACTTCAGGAAATGTTACTCATTGGCTACTAAACCAAATAAAGTACTGTCTTGCCTAAAAAAGCTTTAACTTGAGGGCCGAAAATAAAATTTTTTATAGAATTCCTGGTAAGAGCCACTTTGAGTTTGCAGCTCAGTTTTGGTTTCAAGTCCTTAAAAAAGGATATTAATGAGCTGGAGAGAGTGCAGAGATGTGCAACTAAAGTGGTAAAAGTAATAGAAAAATTAAACTATGATGAAAGACTGAAAATACAATGGAGCAGGCACTCAAAATGAAGGCAATCTTCCATCAGGCAGTTGAAGCAAAGTAAAACAGTTTACTATTCACCACCTAAAACCCGCCGAATTCATGTAAAAGTCAATGGGAGAGGTCCAGTGACCAAACTGGAGATGTTTGTAGCCTTCCTGACATCCGAGTTTTTTTCGGAGAAAAAACTCAAATTGAGTTTGGTCAAATTCGAAACATATTCGATTTAAGTTTTCAGGTCGGTAAAATTCATTATTCGTTATTCAATTTTTTTCTTAAATAACCCCCCAGTCGAATTTTGATATATTCGAATTTAAGGGAGTTTAAAAAAACATGAATTTGAAATTCTACCTTTGATAAATGTGCCTTCCCACGTTTGCATGATTTTTTAGTAGAATGTAGTATGAAAATCCAATTAATGGAAAAATCTGTTATCTGGAAAAACCCAGGTCCCGAGCATTCTGGATAACAGGTTCCATTCTGTATAGAATACATTAGTTGCCTAAGTAATGTTAACATGATTATAATGCCTGCGAAATGAGTAAACATTTTTGCAAAATTTGCTTAGGCAGTTTAAGTAACCTTTCTACCATGTTGTTAATGTGGTGATTTGACCAGTGGAGGGCAATGTTTCATTAGATTCTAAGAATTGAAGATACCATTTTGCTTATTAGAGAAACCAGTATGGCAGCCCCCATCAACACAAAGGGGGTTATTTATCAAAATACGAAAATATCTTCTGAAATGTACTCTGACCAAATCCGCACAGTTTATTTCCCCTTATGTATCAATATAATTTCCCGAAAATGTCCTGTGCAGGAAAAAACTAAATTTTCTGCCAAAAAAACTTTTTTTTCCCAGATTATTGCATGAAACCCAGCGCAGATCAGATCTTTGGGACTTCTCCCCTTGATTTATACACAACCCCAGCAGGTCTGAGATGCCAGATTTTCGGATTCAGACTTTTTTCATCCTCAGGGTATAATAAATCCTGAACAATTCGAGGTTTTTTTTCACAAAAAATTTGGATTTTATGGTAAGAAAAACTCATTTTTTTAAAAAAAATTTGGCATTTGGACTTTAATAAATAACCCCCTAAAAGTTACAAATTTGAAGATAGGTAATGCATGGTGTAGTGATGAACATGGGTGTGCGCCAGAATATGTCTTAATGTTTAATTAAAAACAGTACATTACAGAATACACTATATTTTCACTTTAAGAGCCCTATTAGCTACATTCCCTCTAAACTCTTATGCTCTTAATCTCTCACATCAAATTTTGTGACTTTGGGGTTTCATTTAATTTCATTTCTTGTGTGTGAAATTACAAATACGATGAGCAACTTCCTTTATTATGATAAGCGAAGCTGATTTTTTTCTTTTGAGTCAGATGCAAGGCAACCAGATCAAAACTACAGTATGATACTCCTGTATATTTATGTTTTGGCTACTTTCTTGGCTGGTGAGTTTATGGGATGTTATCCCTTTTGTAATATATTTAATCTTCATACATGAAATTTGGATTTGACCCTGATAATGTGAATAACAATTGTTTAGGTTTACTCCGTACTTAATGAACTGAGCCTATGCTTTTTAGACATTTTCATCATGACAGGTTCTGTGAAGAAATACCTAAAATATAAGCATATTACATGATCCATAGGCACATACTATAGTTGATGTGATATTATAAACAGGGTAAAATATTTTTTATTGCAGAGCTAAGAGCTAACTGTTTGCTTGCTTTTGACATAAGCCAACAATTTATTTGCATTTAGAAAATACCAAAAAAACATTACATATTTAGCTCTTTAGTACCTTTATAACATTTATCAGAAAATTTTTATAAACTGGAACTGGGAATTTAGTAAATTCCCTAGGTTTGGTTCATTGGTTGTAACTGCATTAGATGCACCGACAGTCAGATTTTAAGGAATTTCTTAGGGGAAGAAATCCCTACTCAAAGTCTTGTGTACAGTTCTTTGTTTTTCATATTCTTGTTTAAGGACTAGCTAGAGTTACCTTTTCATCATGTTTGTTATGTATGCACTATTTATGGTGTACTCTTATTTTACCATCTTTTTTCTCTATTTTCAGTTGGATATTCAGCAGTCACCATAAAACAGTCTTCTATATCTATCACAAGAAAAGGTGAAGAAAAAAAATCGGCACTTATCCTATGCCAAATAGAAGGCAGCTTTACCTACATTCATTGGTATAAACAGAAAAATAACAGAGAACTGAAAAGAATTCTCTATTCAACGGATGGAAGAGCTTCTTATGAAGAAGACAAATACAAGGACAAGTTTGACATTAGTTCACGTACAGATTTAAGAATTACTAATATAGAGAGAGATGATGAGGCCACATATTATTGTGCCTGTTGGGATACAGCACAACGAGGGAAGTTCATCACAACTCAGCACAAAAACAGGATGATCCTTTGCAGAGAACATTATTGTATATCATGTATAGCCACTTATTATTATTGGGATTATGGGGAGTGAAGATAAAAATAGAAGTCATTATTACACTTTAGGAGAGCACCCATTATGCAAATTTGTCAATATGCAAACATTTTTGTTCATCTCAATTGCAGTTGCTATCATAAATGAGCTTTCAGATACAGTTATGGGACCTGTTATCCAGAATGCTCAGGACCTGGGACTTTTTCCAGATAAGGGGTCTTTCCATAATTTGGATCATCAAATCTTAATTCTACTAAAAATAATTTAAACATTAAACATGCTAGGTTTGGGTTGTCTCAAATACTCTAAGGATTCATTATATCTTAGTTGGGATCAAGTACAATATACTGTTTTGTTTTTACAGGGAAAAATGAAAAATATTTAAAAAATTTGAATTATTTTATTAAAATGGAGTCTATGGGAGATGGCCTTCCCATAATGTAGAGCTTTCTGGATAATGGAGTTTTGGACAACGGATCCCGTACTAGAACTGTTAAGTTTGTCAGAGCCAAGTTTAGATTGTGTCTGTGAACTCTGTGGTCCAGAAACAACCATTGGACTCAACAAAACAAACAGAACACTTTGGAGAAATCAAAAGGAGTCATCTGGGGAAAAGTTATGGGAATGGACATTACACCTTATGAAATAGGCATCCAAGAAAGTACTGAACCTTTCATCCAAAGTATTATCTTCTGTAATGGACTACCCTTTTTAACAAGTAGCAACTGCAATACAAGGCCAGAACTAGGGGTAGGCAGAAGAGGCACCTGCCTAGGGTGCAATAATAGATGCGCTTGGCAGGTACCTGTTAAAGGGATTTCTGCCTACCCCTAGTCTCCATTCTCTCCCCTCTGCCACTCTACCCTCCCTCTGTCGCCCTCAACTTCCCACCACTCTGCCGTTCTGTCCTCACAGCACCACGGGGGGGAGCAAGGTGGCCACTGGGTTGCCTAAGGTGCCTGGTCAGCTTCACCCACCCCTGCTTCAATATCTTTGAGACCATTGTATATAGTTTTGTACTTGTAGTTTTTAAGAAATATTATAGGGCACAGAGAAACAGACTAATAGTGGAACTGATTTGGTACCACTGAATTTGAATAAGAAATAAAGGTTGTTAGGGGTAGATAATACTTAATACAAGCACAGGAGTCCATTTAACCCTACATAATATAGGGGTCCCCTTATAGATCAGTACCAGCAGATAGAGGTATAGGCTCTTTGGGTATTACATAGTGAAGCTAAGGGATTAGAGAAGAATCCAATCCTTGGATGTCGCGCTCAGCGTTCTCAAAGCAGGTACTTATTTTTGAATTCCAGGCTCTGAGGTTAGTTTTTATTGTATAAAAATCAGGTGCATTGCTAAATAGAACCTCCTGGAGGCTGCCAGTCCACATAGGGCCTACCAAATAGCCAATAACAGCCCTTATTTGTCATCCCCATGGTCTTTTTTATGCTTGTGCTGCTTCTTAAATATTTTTACATTTGAATGTGGCTCACATGTTAAAAAAGATTGGGAACCACTGCTCTAGATCAACTAGAAGTTATGTCAAATACTAAAGGTTTAAATCCATGAACGGATGTGAGATACATACTGAACTATGCAAGATTGTAGCTGACTCATTTATGAAATAATCAAGTTGCACTTCACTATTTCCCTGTTAGCATCTGTCTCTCTTCATTCTCTCTACATGAAGGGGTCCAGAGTCTGATTTTGATTGACATCTAATATGGCCTTTTTCTGTGTGGAATGCTTTGGGTTGATAACTTCAAGATACTGCACAATGGTACCGTATATACTCGCGTATACGGCTTATACGCGGGTCATACCTCCTTCCGCGGCCCCAGCAGGACTGTCTGTGACTGACTGTGTCGCCGCCCGGAGCAGGTCCAGGAGCTCCGGGCGGCGCGTCCTTCCCTGCCGGCGTTCGCTCCCAAAATGGCGGCGCCCATGGCCGCCACGTGGGTAGCGGCCTGCTGGGGCCGGGTCACGTTTTACTGTGACAGAGGGAAGAGCAGCAGACGTGAGGGCCAGGGTGGGGAGAGCGACAGATGGGGAGGGCAGGGGGGGGAAGTGGCAGAGGGAAGCAAACATGAAATAGGGGTAGACAGAGGACCCTTTAACAGGTACCTGCCCAGTGTCCCCCAATTGTTGCGGCCGGGTCACATTCACATTTTGAAATCTGACATGGTGCCCCTAGGCTTATACACGAGTCAATACATTTTTCCAGTTTTCTTAGGTAAATTAGGTACCTCGGCTTATACACGGGTCGGCTTATACACGAGTATATATACGGTAATTGAAAATAGGGCAAAGAGTTTACACACGATACAAGGGGGCAAATTTACTAAAGGGCGAAGTGACTAACGCTGGCGAAAATTTGCCAGCGTGACATCATTTCGGGACTGATTTCTAATGGGCGCTGGCGTAATTTCGCTAGTGAACGAGATAGACTCTAACGCTACTTCGCACTCTAATGCCAGGCGAATTTTCACTCTGGTGAATGGATGTAACTATGCAAATCCACTAAGATGCAGATTTTACTTAACATTACCTCTTGAGCCAGACTTGCCTTCGCCACCTCAGACCAGGCGAAGTGCATTAGAGTAGATAGGAGTTCCTCAAAAAAAATTAAAAAATTTTTCTGAGTCCCAAAAAACACTGGCGACTTTTCAATTTTTCAGGCTGGAAAGAAAGAAAATTTTTTCTAGGGTACCCGGCTTCCCCCCCTACATTTCCTTACATATGGCTCATAAACTATACACTGGGCTCATGTGTAGGGTATTATAACAACTCTATTTTCTTTTATTAAGGTTCCCTGGGCTTGTGAAGTGTAATGTATTTGCTGCAACATATACGTCCAGTGAAATTTAACTTCCCGCCATATGCAAATTAGCCAACACTTTGCTTGCCGAATTAACACTAGCAAAACTTCGACATTGTTCGGCGCCCTGGATGCAACTTTGCATTTTAGTGAATTAGCGTTGTCCTGTCGAATTTTTGCCTGGCGAAGTGTGGCAATGTGAACGAAGCCATCGCTGGCGAATTTCTGGAGGTTAGTGAATTTGCCCCAAGGAATTTTTCATGTATATTATTTTGGGGGGTATAGTCATTTGCCGATTTCTTATGTACAGTAAATGTTTTAGGGATTCTTAAAAAAAAACATTATTGTGGTTATCCTCTTCCACTTTCTGTGGTGCAAGCAACAGAAGATAAAACACCTGCCATACGTGTTCTAAATCATATATTTTTTTTGGGACTCAACATCAGTGTAGCTCACTACTTGCTATCAGTTAAAATAAGTTTCATTGTTTCCTGTGGGGGGCAGTCCATGCACCCCAGCACAGCTTTACCTAGGTAAAATATTCTTGCATCACTGCATACTCTCTGTCCACTCCACAGTAGCAACAATAATAAGGATTGCACTTGAAAAAAACCATTGTAGGCTACTTATCCTTAGGAGAAAATTGATTTAATGACTCCATAAGGCATATCAAACCTATAAGGAGAATTGAATACACAAGTTAATATGCAAAGTACACAAATAAGTTATTAACAATAAATTAAGTAGTTATTAATTCCCTATGTGTGTATAATATATCTAAATACAGATCGGAATATCAGCACTCACGAAAGTTGGTCATCTGATGCCTGAGTGCAGTATTTGGCAAATTGAAGAAACCACACTCACAGGGCTTATTGGAAACGTAAATTATGTTATTGTTGCACATACTTATGTATGTAAGTGATGGATCAGCCGAAATGTATGTGCCAACAATAAAATAACTTACGTTTCCAATAAGCCCTGGGAGTGCGGTTTCTCAAACTTTAAAGGGATTCTGTCATGATTTTTATGATGTCGTTTTATTTCAAAATTGCACTGTTTACACTGCAGATAATTCACTCTAAAATATAAAATTTAATTCCTGACCCAGCAAGTGTATTTTTTTTAGTTGTAATATTGATGTGTAGTCAGCCATCTTGGGTCATTTTGCCTGGTCATGTGCTTTCAGAAAGAGCCAGCACTTTAGGATTGAACTGCTTTCTAGCAGGCTGTTGTTTCTCTTACTCAATGTAACTGGATGTGTCTCAGTGGGACCTGGATTTTACTACTGAGTGATGTTCTTAAATGTACCAGGCAGTTGTTATCTTGTGTTAGGGGGCTGTTATCTGGTTACCTTCCCATTGTTCTATTGTTAGGCTGTGGGGGGGGTGATATCACTCCAACTTTCAGTGCAGCAGTAAAGAGTGATTTAAGTTTAGCAGAGCATGACTGGGGCAGCTGGGAAACTGACAATATGTCAATGTAAGATTTTAAAATTCAATATAAAAAATCTGTTTTCTCTTTTGAAAAATGAATTATAGTGCAGAATTCTGCTGGAGCAGCATTATTAACTGATGCATTTTGTGAAAAAAATGTATCCTGTTTAAGATATTATATATATAATATCTTGCAAATCAACAGAATAGAATTTTATAATATTTAATTAATATATATTAATATAATAATATATTCAGAGACAACTGATCCACAGGGGTACTTACAGAGCATATAAGCATTTGCAGAATATATAGTATTCACAGGCTAGGACAGTACATCAGAGCCAACTGTATATGAAACCCCTGAGGATGTAGTCAAGGCAGTACAGCACACCTCGAGGCAGAAATACCTCAAACGTGGTCTGGATCCCACCCAGTGGAGTGGTCAGGGAGGAGAACCTAAAGCCTGATTGCCTACTGTGGTTCCTTCACTGTAGGCAATATTACAGCCTGGGAAGCTACTCCCTGCTACAATCCTTGATGGAGCACAAATCTGCTCTTTCTCTCTTCCCTCACTTTCTTTCTCTCTTCCCTCAGATCTTACTTTCCTAGAGAATCTATAACAGATAGTAACCCTGTCACTGTGATGGCTGATTCAGTTAATGCCTTTAAGAATGGCTTGGATGATTTTTTGGACAGACATAATATCAAAGGCTATTGTGATACTAAGCTCTATAGTTAGTATAGGTATGGGTATATAGAATTTAATTAAAAGTAGAGAGGGGTGTATGTATGGATGCTGGGTTTTCATTTGGAGGGGTTGAACTTGATGGACTTTGTCTTTTTTCAACCCAATTTAACTATGTAACTATGTAATGTAACTATGTAACTAACTAGCCTTGTTCAGGTGGTCCCTGCTCCCCCACTTATCTCTCTCTAGAAATACTAGTCCTTCTCGGGCAACTTGGCTTTACTGGGCCTTGGAGTACCCAGGCTCCCTGGAAACATTCAGCTGGGTCAGCATCCAGAAGCCAATGATGAAGATCCACCCCTTCTCACTCACTATACTAAAGTGTGAAAGGAAATGGTCACAGCATATAGATAGATAGATAGATAGATAGATAGATAGATAGATAGATAGATAGATAGATAGATAGATAGATAGATAGATAGATAGAGCTATACACACACACACATATATATATATAAAACACACATACACACACATATATTTATAATTATGTATACACATATATACACAAAAATGCAATTGCAAATAAAAAACGATGAGAGTTTATGAATAATCCCTTACTGTCCTTATAACATAAAAATCTGTGTTGCATGTAAAGCTTGGTTTTTGAGTTATTTTGCTTTATTCATCAGCTCTCCAGTTTGCAATTTCAGCAGGCTGGTTGCTAGGGTCCAAATTACCCTAGCAATCATGTACTGATTTGAATAAGAGACTGGAATATAAATAGGAAAGGCCTGAATAGAAAGATAAGTGATAAAAAGTAGCAATAACAATAAATCGTAGCCTTACTGAGCATTTGTTTTTTAGATGGGGTCAGTGACTCCTATTTGAAAGCTGGAAAGTGTCAGAAGGAAAAGGCAAATAACTCAATAAGTATATCATATATAAATAATGAAGACCAGGAATTGGAATTGGACATTCTATAACATACTAAAAGTTACCTCAAAGGTGAACCACCCCTTTTACATTCGGACACTAACAATAAATTTGAATGAGGGGAACTAATATTATATTTAGTATTTATTAATTGTATTATATGTGTAGGGACCTATAGGATCTGCTATTCCCAATAGAGTTAATTCCCTACCTTTCTTTGTAGTTCATTATAGGTTTTGTTATTGGGCACAAGCCCTTATGACATTTAAGTGTAACAACTACATCTATTGGTCAAAGAGTGTAATGACACTTTCCTGCCACACTGCTATATAGTGTTGTGCAGGGAGTGGCCTCTTCCTCTTTGGCTCCTGTGTCTTCAAGGCTAGGTGTTTCCCAATGAGCCTGGGATCACCAAGGCCCCAGTAAAGCCATCTACCCCAAAGGGACCTGTACCTTAGTCGGGGACCAGGCAACCCGTGAACAAGGATTAGCTATCATTAGGCAGACCTGTAATAGTCTCTCTAGGAGAGAGAGAGAGAGATAGTCAGCTTTGTGTAGCATGAGCAGCTGTTTGCTCCATCAAGGATAATAGCAGGGAGTAGCGTCCTAAAGGCTTATTGATAGGGAACTCAATGATAGGGAATCTAGGTTAGCAGTGGAATGCCTGTACCCTACCTGATTGATCCCGATCCCCTCACTGGTATATCAGTCTTTGGAAATGAGATATTCTTCTTGACTATTTGACTATGGGAGTGACAGTCTACATCATGCTGCATCTTCATTCTGCTATCCTTCCTCCTCTGTGATATGCTATATCTGCACCAACTCCTGCGTGAGTAAACCTGTGGTCACCTTTATTGTGCCTTGTCTACAATAAATCCAACTCTTTTGTTTCACTAAGAACCTCCTGGCGTCCATTCTATCCATTTATGCACTTAAACTGCATGTGTTGTGTAGTTCCACTACATCTTAAAGGGAAAGCTTCCACTTGGTGAAGGCCCTAGCCCTGTTGTGTAAGTCGCAGTGTAACCCATGCTCATACACTAGCTGGACATTTAACTATCTGTGTGCTGAATAGCCCAAGAAAGCATTATATTTTGGCACCCAACGTGGGGCTCACTTCCCTTTAAATCAGGCTGTGCTACTGTGCCTTTAAATTTTGCTGACAGGCTGTCGGACCAGCAAAAGGCAGTCCTGCACGCAGTTTCTATTTTTAGTGCGAGCGCATATTAGTGCTTGGAGGTTTTCCCAATAACCCTTTTTCGCCTGCGCCACTGTCATCCTCGCTAGGCGAAACTTCGCTGGAGTTTTTGTTTTTCCCAAATGTGAACTTTTGCTGGTGCCATAGTGCCCTCACGAGATTTCGCAGGCGCCATTTTGTCTTGCGCAAGAACTGTTTGGCGCGCTTAAGGGAAAAGGTGGTCCTTGACGTCACGTCACCGCCGCCATTTTGTGGAGAGATTCTTAGGAGACGGACGCATCCTTCACAGCTCCTTCTTCTTGCCTGGGCAACACCCTTAGTGGCTGCTAAGGGACTTCAGCCTGTGTTCTCCACTCTTCAGCGGTACCCAGTACAAGCATACCGCTTCACACTGCAGACATCGGATTGCCTAAACAACAGTCCTGTTCTTTAGTGCCCGCAAATCCTGCCGGCCCACAGCTGTGGCCGGATCCAGTGCGGACTTCCACTAAAACTTGTCTATTCTACCCTGCGGCTGCAGGTACAAGTTTTTGCTAAGAAGGGAACCCCTCTCAACACTAACATGGCTGATAAAGGTTGGGACGAATGTCCGGATCCTGAAGCAGGCCCTTCTGCTGACCAAACCTCATGCCAAGACCCTGTGCCAGCTCTTGCCATGACAGGTACTTTTGGATGGGGACATTTGGGGAAAAATATTTAACCCCTAACTGTGGGAAGTGTGGGGCAGAACTTGAGGCGGCCTTCAAGAGGCTTGTTAATTGCTATCCTCTGTGCGGGCATTTTTGCTGGGCGGGGCCTTTCAACTCCATAAGGGAATCCCTATGGCCTTTCATCATGTCCTCAGCACCTCCAGCCAGTCTCTCATCTCCCCTTCCAGTGCCTGATGTCGCGGCTGTGACTGTACACACTGCCACACCCACTGCAGGCACATTATTCATGCAGCCACCAGTTACCAGCTGCGCCACAATCTCATCCTCCTTTGCCTCTCAACCTCAAGGCAGGATGAGTCCAGAGGTGACATCTATTCCATAGAAGGGTATGGCTGTAACCCCTTCTGTTCAGAAGCCACCTGCTGCACTTGGTATGAGCCTTTATTTTTCCACCCAACACACCTTCACACATTTCAGGTGCTGAGCCCTGATTGGGTGGAGTTGGACTTTGGTCCTTTGCCTACTCCAGAAAGGTCTTCACTGGATGCAAGTAGGTACTTTTCTTCATCACCACCTCCATCCATGGGTCCCTCTACCGACACCTCCTTCTGGGTATCCCCTGGCTGTGCGGATCCTAAAAAGCTGCGCACAGTGTCCCGAATCCAGCGCATCATCAACATTAAAGTCTATGACCAGTGGGGCTAATTCATGCCTTATGCTCCAGAGTGGACCTATGATGAAATAGAAAAACATCTGAATGAGTGGATTTATGGGGAGCTAATCCGCAAGGAAGGTATAGGAGGTGGAGGGCTGTTCCACAGTGACGCTGCTAAGAGGGAGCATGATCTTTCATTCCTCAGCAATGTTGTACGCGAGTGGTGGTACGGCCGTACCATCCTGAAACACTCGGTCAAGAGCTGTGGAAAATTTCAAGAGGAGAAGCACTTCAGTTTAAGTGAGCTCATCTCCAATGGGGGCCACGTGGAAAAGCCGCACCCCAACTATTATCTGTCCTATGAGGACACCAAATCTAAGTCCTGCCTAGGGAGGGAAATACATCCTGTATCCTGAAAAGGTGATGCTCAACCGTTTTTCCCCCGGGTGTGTGTCGGGCCTTTCCTGATGCGAATGATGCTTAATTTGCATACAGGCCCCTTGTTCTTCAATTTGGCCTAGTTATGGCCTTTGTTTCTTCAAGATTGATGCCCCATTGTTTAGGCCTTCTTCAATTTTGTTCACCATTTTGTTCATCCAACTCTTTTGTTTCACTAAGAACTAGGGATGGGCGAATTTTTTCTCCTTGTTTCGGCGCAAAAATGATGCCCATAGACTTGTATTGAGTTGTGCGACAAAATTTTTTTGAATTTTTGGCGAAACTAAATGGGTTAAATTTGCCCATCCCTACTAAAAACTTCCTGGCGTCCATTCTATCCATTTATGCACTTAAACTGCCTGTGTTGTGTAGTTCCACTACACTTGTTCCCCCCAGTGATATTTTTCATGCTACATAGTGAGTCTGTGCCTGTAACAGTACACTAAACTGGGAAACACTGACAATGTGAGAATGAAAGCAATCAGAAAAAAGAACCAAAATTACTGGAGATGTTGCTCTACTTTTATTTAACCTAAGTGGTGATTGGCAATGTACTATTCTATTTACTGTTTGTGCTGCTGGTCATTATTGATGTCGTCATAATTTTGGGGGTATAGCAAAGATTATAA
Source organism: Xenopus laevis (assembly GCF_017654675.1). Classification (NCBI taxonomy): domain Eukaryota; kingdom Metazoa; phylum Chordata; class Amphibia; order Anura; family Pipidae; genus Xenopus; species Xenopus laevis. The sequence continues at coordinate 67,373,898 of NC_054381.1, forward strand.
GCATATCCTGCCAGTAAATATAATATATTGATTAATGTAATAAACAGTTCAATTATCCCAGACAGAGATATTTTTTATGCAGGTGCAGCCTATAGCCATCCCTGCATTATACGCAAAATAAATCAAACAGAGGCATGCTGTACTAGCACATCAGTCATTGTATTATACATCACCACAAGAACAGGGTTTTAAAATGTAATACAATGGCTAGTTAATAATTAACTTGCAAAGTTGCAATACATTGTACATCTGTTCTATTTTGGAAATTCTGCCAGTAAAACATTTTTTTCAAAGGTTTAAATGTTGATATCACAGGGGAACCAGCATTTCAAAAGAATCTGTTTGAAACATAAGTTACAGGTTTGTTTTTTTAAGGTCTGAGGTTCTCAAATCAAATAAGTTAGTGTTCACTTATCTCCCTCCTATGTAATAAAAGGCAAAAGGTCTGCCCTGGTGCAGCAACCAATAACATGTTTGATTTTAAACAGCCGACCAGTAATTGCAACCTGCTGATTGGTTGCTTCTGCATAACCTCTGGGAAATGCTAAGCTACAGCTAATGTACATTACATATCCAAAGTGCTTTTTACCAGATGCTGTTGTGGTAAGCAAATAAACCAACCCAACTTCATGTACAATAAAAAACTGAGAGCCAAGTTTGTATTCACAAGAACTGAAGAAAAATACGTGCATGGTAGAAAATCAAAGGAATTTCACATCAACATGCAGTTCCTGCCTGCGTTTGTCCTGACATTCCTCTTTAAATGTAAGTCAAACAATATAAAACAAAAATGTAAGTCAAACAATATAAAACTCCATGTATAAAACTATTCCATATTCTATACAGAACCAAAGACTGATTAATTCAAAAACATGAAAGAGTAAATGTTTTATCTACTTGTCCTGGCAGAAATATTTTATTTTTTAATGCTAAATATTTGCAGTTTTACCTTATTTAATCATTGTAATATTTTTTTTTATTATTTTCAGCTTGTTCTGCAGCTATAGTTGTCCAACAGCCTTACATCTCTATCACCAAAGTACAATCAGGAACTGCCCGTGTTCCATGCCAAACTACTTCATCAATGTTACCAATCCACTGGTATCAGCAGAAATCAAGTCAGCTGAAGAGGATCCTCTATTATCACCAAGAAAAGATCAACTATGATGAAGGCTTTAGTAATGCAAAGTTTGATTCTGAAAAGCAAACTGAATTGGGTTTTACATTAATAATACAGAATATAAATGCAGATGATGCAGGTACCTATTACTGTGCATGTTGGGACTATGACGCACAGTGTGAGATTTCTATAAGACTTCTGTACAAAAAGTATTTAACACGTGCCTTGACTTGGTGATATGAAAAGGATCCCTTTGTGTTTTGCACCTATGGCCATTCCGATGTGTGGCTAAATATCAATAATATAGGGTGTGTCAGCAATTGGCCATGTCCTTTCTGTGGGCATCCCCTTCCTTCTCAATAGCTCTGATTTCCATGTAGTTTATTGCCCCTATACATTTGAACCTGATTGTCGGAATCACCCAATTCTGGGAAAGCATGTTGAATTGTGGCTGAAAAACATGGTAAATTTAATCTTTACTCCTTTACTATTACTATTAAATAATGTAAAGGGTTGTCACAAGAATGAATTGGAGAATATGCCTTATCTGCTCACAGTGCTTGCTTTTTCTAGCTCACCCATACTCTTTTTGAAAAGTCTGGGTCATCTTCCAACCACTGATGCCCCCATAACCCTCTGTATATGAAGTGAGACTGATATACTGAATTTTCCTACACTAATCCTTATGAAGGTTTCATTGAAGCAAATTATTAATTTAAAAGAGATAAAGGACAGTGCTGTAAGTGGCCGTTTTTTTTTGTACATTTGCTATGCAATTGAATTTCTGTGTAAATATACATTCTATCTCCTTACAATATGACTACTGTGGTAGACAGAGTCTTATTTCTTAGGGGAATATTACTTTGTAAGTATGATTTACAAATGTAACTTTTCATATCATCATAATTGCTTCAATCGCATATGCCAACTGCATATTTCAAAAAAATATTCAATAAGCATTTATGCAGCAATTGAAGAAAATATACATTTTATACACAGGTAGGTGATCTATTTATAAGCTTATCCATAAACTCCTTATCTAGAAAACTCCCAAATTACATTTTTCTAGAGTCCTAATAATACAAATTATTTCAAATATTTTACTGATTCACTGAAATAATAAAGCCGTGCCTTTTTTTATATTGAGATCTGTATGTGTGTGTGTGGGGGAGGGGTGTTATCAATACTCTTGTTTCGTTACATGTCTCTGTTCCTATATTAAGGTGCGGCTAACTTCCTAGTTTGTTAAAATACCACATGATGATATAGACACTGTGCTTCACTGCAGTTCTAGTAACCAGTTCACAAGTGTAGGATGACACTCTTCTGGGCTTGCATATTGGTCTTCTTCTCATGTAAGTTTCTTATTCAATCCAGTTTAAAATGTTGATTTTTTCTTTTTTATTTTAATGCACAGTTTGGACTATGTTAGACACTATAAAATATCAAACAAACCATGAAATTTTCTATGATTCCTGTAGTAATAAGGAGTTGGCAGAAAATCAGCTGTATCAGTTCAGACTATTTGCCCTTTATCGAAGATTTATATTTGACCAGAGATTATAAGGTGGAATCCACAACAAAGAATGATGATTACAAAATGAGTTAAGATATCTGCCATGGAATAATTAAAAGAGTCTGATCATTTTCTAAGGCAGGTTTCACTTGGTCTTTATTTTTATTCTGTGGTCCTAGTAGTGATAAACAGACTCTAGGATATGGCTAAATTTCAGCATATTTTGTAAGGTTCCCATATGGATGAATATTTTGTGCATATGTCGGGTGACTTGCAAGCACTAGATAACTGGAGGTAACAAAAGGTTTTCCAGCCTTGGTAGTTTTTTTGGATCCCTAGTTTCTAGGGGGCCACCAACCCTAGCAACCAGGCAGTGGTTTGAATGTAAAAAAATGCATAGGAAAGAGCCTGAACAGAAAGACAATAAAAGCCAAGATTCATGATAACCTGCTTTCTCATTGCCAACGTCACTAACTTCACCACCAATTTCACATTACAAATTTCAACCTGGAGAAAGACAGAACTGAAAGGGCAATAATTCAAAAAACATAAACATGTAGATGAGCTGCAAATTGTTTTAGCATATTACTGTGTTCATTACATGAACATGTCATGTAATGTGAAAAGCCATTTACCATTCATCAATTTTCTTTTTTCATCCTTTTTTTCTCACTCATGATTATGTATTGTTGCCCTTTAATCTCCATGTTTTTGCTTTCAGATGGATATACATCGATCACCATCCATCAACCCTATCTTTCTGTTACCAGAGCAGGTTCACAAGGAAGATCGGCGAGTTTTAAATGCAATGTAAATGGCATTGACCATGAGACCAAACCTATTTATTGGTATCAACAAAAACCAAATGAACAGCCACAAAAGATTCTGTATATAATTGGTGGAAAGGCCTTTTATGACCAAGAAGTCGACAAGCAGAAACTTGAAACTGGTTCAGTTTCGACTTTAAGGATTAAAAACATAGTGAAAGAGGATGCTGCAACCTATTTCTGTGCCTGCTGGGAGTATTATGCACAGTGATGCAGTTTAATGACTTTTCTGCACAAAAAGAGAAAATACTTTGACAGAAAGGAAAGCAGGCACACATATGTTAAAACATGTTTATATAACTGTGCGTTTCAATTTATTGTTTCCATTGAAAAAATGGAAACACATTGCCAAAGGGTTAATAAAGCTGCATATGTAGTCCTTTACTAAAAACTAAATCTAAGCCCTCTCGAGGACCCATTTGGAAACATAGGTGCAGTGGTGTAACTATAGGCGATGGTCCTCCAAGGAGTATCAGCACTTTGAGCTTTCAGCAGCTTTCTAAGATCCAAACTAACTTGTAGCAGGTGCTATCGGTGATTTCACATGGATAAGATACATTTACTTATTTCCAATATTGGTTCCATTTTGGATCTCCAGCAGGATGCAATAGAAGGTGTGGCAGAGACAGGTAATCATGCTGGGCTGCATTGTCACAATCTATATGCCTATACATAATTCATGGCCACTTGTACGACAAGAGATAATGGGGATATATAAGGATGCACCAAATCCAGTTTTCTGGGATTCAGCTGAATTCTGAATCTTTTACCATGGATTTGGCTGAATTTCAAACTGAATTAAACCCCAATCTTGATATGCAAAGGAATGGGGGCAAACACCTCTCCGTAGTCATGTGACCTAAAGTCACATGATTTTCATGGCTCAAATTAGGTTGGGCCTGGCACAAATCCTGCTGAAAAAGCTTTGGATTTGGCCAAATCTGCAATTTAGTGTATCCATACTTATTTAAAAACACAGGTCAGTATGCAAAGTGGAAAAAAATAAAAAAGCAAAAAGTGTTTATTGCACTTTGCACACTGTCCCACGGATTTCATCCCCAAAGAAATAGCACTGCATTCATAGGAGCATGGCTGGATTTCAACCCAAAGCACCCTTAGGCATCTCATACCTCCCACATTTAACCCTGCTCGCACCCCACCCCCGTTAACGCCCCTAACAATTACCTACTGCCATCCGTGAACCCCAGCACCGGGGACTGGGCAGTCCCAGTTTAGATCCCCCAGATCTTTGCAGGCCTAGGCCTGGGCCTTTGCAGCTCTCCCACAAATATGGGCCTGCATGAGAGGAAGGCAATACATACTTAGATGCTCCATAGCTTGTGCGTTCTTTGGTCATGTAAGCTAGGAAGTGTCAGTGGACACAATCGACTGGCATGCAAAAATTATAGCGCTGTGTTGCACCCACAATACTGCACCTTACTCTGTGAGTCCGATATGGGATCTCTTATGCAGAAACCTGATATGCAAATGTTCACAGAATTACGTGAACGTCATGTCCCATAATTTCCATTCTATGCAAATAATTCAAAATTTTAAACGATACTAAGAAAAACCATTTTCTTAGTAATAAATAAAACAGTACCTTGTATTTCCTAACCAAGCTGCATGAATCCATAACTAACTTGCGTGCATCCATATTAGTGGCAAAATAATCCCATTGGGATTATTTAATGCACAAATGATTTGTAGTAGAATTTGTGTAGGGTGACCAAAATGAGAGAAAAAAAACCTTAATCAGGATATCCCAGAACCAAAGCATTCTGGATAACAGATTTCATATAAAATTCAAGTGGCTACTAACTCTCTTTTAACTCTATCACTAGTTTACAGATACACACATAGGGAATTATTTATCAAAATCCTTTATCTTAATATTTTCTTCTACAAACTCAGATCAAATTCACTCTGGTTTTTATGCTTATTTATTATTACATTTTCCCGAAAATTTGCTTTGCGAGTAAAAATCAGACTTTCACGATTTTTTCGATTTTTTTCATCCAATTTTCACGAATTTTTTCACCTGAAAACTTCAGGGTATTGCACAATACCCAGCGCACATCAAAAAAGCATTGGGACTTCTCCTATTGACTTATATGCAACTTCAACAGGTCTGAGATGCCGGATTTTGAGACTCAGACTTTTCCATCCTCAGGGTTTAATAAATTCTGGAAAAAAATTTAAAAGTATGATTTTATAACAAAAAAATCACAAATTTTTTTTTGCATTCGAAGTTTAGTAAATAACTTCCATATTCTGTGCATTTTAATACTGTGAATAAAGATATGGTATCTGTTGTCCAGAGTGCACCAGAACTGGGGTTTTACATAATTCAGATATCCATACCTCATGGGGCCCATTTACTTAGCTTGAGTGAAGGAATAGAAGAAAAAAAAAGTTCGAATAATGATTTTTTTGGCTACTTCGACCATCGAATTGGCTACTTCGACCTTTGACTACGACTTCGAATCGAATGATTCAAACTAAAAATCGTTTGAATATTGTCTCTTTAAAAAAGACTAGTTAGCCACCCAAAACCCCTAGTTAGCCACCCAAAACCTACCGAGGTGCCATGTTAGCCTATGGGGAAGGTCAATGTAACAATTTTTAGGTCGAAGAAAAATCGTTCGATCGATGGATTAAAATCCTTCGAATCGAACGATTCGAAGGATTTAATAGTTTGATTGAACGATTTTTCGTTCGATCGTTCGTTCAAGCTATTTGCGGTAAATCCTTCAACTTCGATATTCGAAGTCGAAGGATTTACATCCGACAGTCGAATATCGAGGGTTAATTAACCCTCGATATTCGACCCTATGTAAATCTGCCCCTACGTACACTAAAAAATTATTAAAATATAAATTAAACTCAATAGTATTGTTTTGCCTACAATAAGGATTAATTATCTTAGTATTTTATCTAATGTTTTTTTATTACAAAGAAAAATAATTTTTAAAATAAAATAAAAATTATTTTATTAGAATGTGAGATTGCCTTCCTGCAATTCAGAGCTTTCAGATTTCTGTATTACCAATCCCATTGTATTAGCATAATGTACATATATATTCTTTCTACCACTATATTTTATGTTCGTGATGCTCAGTGTAATTTATACCTATTGAAAACTATGGCTGCTATAAGGCTGCTGTAGGTCTTTCCATGGAAGACCCAGTATATACAAAATTATGTTCTTTTTTTATGGTGATGATTTGTTAACTGCTAGAAATCTCTTCTGCAGGCAACAAAGCACCCAAAAATACCTTTCAGTTGAGATGAAGGGTTGTTGGTCAACTTCTTCCTTCCTATCCTGAGAACACGCAAAAGAGGGGTAACGTTCCTGCAGAGGAAAGAGGGAGGTTTGGGGATGGTCTGTCCTGTGACCTTCTTTGGTGTCATGTTCCTAAAGTTTAACTTTGGGGGTCTGACTCAAAGAACAAGCTCCCTGTGGGAAAGTGTTATCAGGTCTTGGGCATCGTCTTTTATCATGGACTGGCTGCAGGGCGGTAGGGCAAAAGAGGTCCGTGTAAGACAGAGCTATTTCCCACCACACATTGCCCATGCCCTTAAACTGATAAAGAGACAGGGCATTGGGGAAGCAAATCTATGCCAGGGTACTATCATCCTTCTTTACTGTCCCACTGGCTATAATGGACTGTACCAGCAAAACCCTGGAGGAGATACTAAAATATTTAAACAGTGTGAGACTCCCCCCAAAACTGTTTGATAATGCCTAGCTGACAAGTAATGTAAGAAAAGAGTGTCCCTGGGGGTGTGGGGTGGAGGAGAGTCAAGAGCACTGTTTGGTGGATTGTTCAGTGTAAAACAGTTTATATGAGGGTGTGCTTAAGGTGTTGGGTATTTGTAATATATGTGCTAATGACTATGCAGAAAGAGCCTATGGAATCATTCATAGGAAGCACCGCTTTAACCAAGAGATTGTATTTATTATACTGTCAGTCATTCAATATCATCTGTGGTCTATCCGATGTATGAAAACATTTGGGAAAGACAATGAATCGATAGATTATAATGCACCTACCTGAAAAAAAGCCAAGCACTGATTGGTTGCTACGGGTTACTGCCCACTGGCAAATTTGGCCAGTGTTGATAAATGAGCCTAGTTCAATGTAACATTAACATGTATTGTGGAGATATAACTGTTTTTGTAGAGAAGATTAGTCAGAATTAATATAAAGCAAATACATGTTACACATCATTACCTGACAGATTGTACTGTATTGTACAAGATTTGCTGTACATGAAGTAATACTGTCATATGAACAAAGAGACAATAACTGCAATTTTCAAACCTGGGAATGGGTCATTATCCAAGGTACAATATGTGTCCTGATATACCCAACACCCTCTAGGGCCAACATGAGGGTTTTTGGGAGGTACTGCAGAGGGGTCACCATTAGACGTAAAAGTATGGTTTGCAGGTCACAAAGGGACATGGCCTATGGGGATGGGTGAGGGTTGGGTGTATTGTAGGTGAAGTTTTAGCAAAATAAGGCATGGCCCTGTGTCCACAAGCCATTATTTTATAAATTAGGGTTACTTTCTGCCCAGGGGCTCACATCAGACAACAATCTAAATATGTATTGTCACCTTTTGTTTATGTTATACTATATCCCTCTGAATCTAGAGTGATGCCAGGATTGTTGATATAAGTTTGTACATCACATATATCACTTTTTTAAAGTTGAACAATCTGAATATCGGGAATATGGGGGACAGAAACATCCTTGATAAATCATCATAAATATGTGAGAGACACTCACCCTGGTTGTCCAGTGGGCCGGTGGGGATGCCCACCACGCTGCTTCCCATCCCCTTCTGTGCCGGTTCCTTAATGCGCGTGCGGCGCATCTCCTGTATTTATAGGCGCATTGATGCTGGCGTAATAACTATTCAAATTACTCAAAACTATTTAAAGGGGACTTGACGTCCTATTCATTGTCCGTTATAGGTTAATCTCCTGTGAGTTCCTGGGTGCTATCTTGTATCTTGCTTGTATCTGATTCCTGTTGTGACCCCTGCCTGCGTGATTAATCTGTCTTCTGTGATCCTGACCTCTGCCTGGTAATTGACTATTCTAAAATCTGTATTCTGACCCGTGCCTGTCTGATTCTTCTTGATTGATACCCTGGTTTTGACCCTTGCCTGTCTGACTCCGATTGTATTCCGCCTGCACCGACCCGGCCTGGTTTTGACTACGCTTTTTGCCTGCTCCTTGAACTGTGACCTTCTGCCCAAAGATTTTGCTAACGATTGTGCCCCTCTGCTCGTCCAGAACCCTTAACTTGGCTCCTCTCTTTATAAGACCTGGCGGCATCCAATTAGCCGAAGGCTCCTCCCGAGGTGAAAGGCGGCTGTTATAGGCAAAAACAAGAGCCGAGACCAGGGAGCCTAGCATTGGTTCTGGATTCTGGGTGCCGATCGTGACAAAATAACTACCACCAAGTAACAATTTTGGTGTAATATAATGTATTTAATAAATGGAGGGCAAGGCCAGACATTCCCCAGTGTTCTATACATCCTCTTGATCACATTTTGTTTCTGCTACACAAAACAGAACCAGGGCTTGATATTTGTCGCTTCTTTTAGTTTGTTAAAACAGAACTTGGACATTAAACTCCTAAGATAGCCCAGCATGAATGAATAGCAATATCTGCTGATGTCTTGCAGCTTATATCTTTCCACATATTTAAGAATTCCACATGAATTTAGTGGCATGCACATCATCATGCACTTTTCTATTCTTTTTCTCATTTAGTTATATAGTAATAGAGTTATAGAGCTATAATAAAAAAAAATTATAATAATAAAATAAGTATTTTTTTTAATTTTTCTTAAACCTGCTCTTGGCTACATAACTGTTGCCTCATTACAACAGACATCCTTTATCACTAACTGTCATCAGTCACCTTTAATAATTTCCGATAAAGGCAATTTTCTTTTTACTACCGTATCTGTGGAGTTGATTAACTACATTATTGCTGCTTGCTATTTCTGTGGTTTGCATGACAGCTGGTTTCTTCCATGTATTTATTTCAAGATAAGAAATTATACAAACCACTTCCTTTGATGAGATATAGCATTTTCATGCACAAAAAGAAAATCTTCTTTTTTGTGAAGAAGAACCACATCATATAATGTAACCCATTGCGGCCTTGCTTTCAAAGATTCGGGGATATGTTTCTCTTCATGTTTATTTTGGTTTCCATTTTGTTATGTAAGTTTTAGAGCCATTTGGCTCGCAGATTTCAAAAATGTATTTTAATTGCTAAGATGATTTAATTGCAGTTGTTAAACATTGTATTCTATACTTTCTTTTTAGATCAATTTACAACATTTAGTTTGAGCCAGCCATATATGACTATACAAATCAGTCAGTGCCAAGTGTAACTGGAATGATATTAATCTGCAAACACAAGACATATATTGGTATTTACAGAAACCCAATGGAGAAGTAAAAATAATTTTACATGCTATAAGAGAAACTCAAGAATTTGGTGATGGATTTAGTGACACCAAGCTTGATCTTGAAAAAAAATTAACAATTAAAAGCATTGTGGAGGAGGACTCTGGAACTTATTATTGTGCTGTGTTGGATGGACAGTGTATTCAAATATTTGGGACTGGCACAAATCTCATTGTTGCCTGTAAATTAACATTTTTCAATGTTAGTCTAATTGTATATAATATTAATACTTTAAAAATGTTAATTTATCTTTTAAAGAACAGTTTTATATGCTGTGCATGTGTATTATTTATTGTATACAGTATAGCTTTCCCCATGCTGTATAGTACTGTATATGCCAGTCTAGAGATTAATAGTGGGGAGGCTGACAAAAGGGCTGGCTTACTTCAAATTCAGAAAGAGAGACCGACTGAGCAGGTAGCTCGGGGATTGGGGTAGTTATTAAGCTCAGTCTGTATATTGTAAATTATTTTATAAATTATAGCCAGTGAATTTGAGTAAATGTGGCATACTCAGGCATGTTTTGTGCATTCTTTAAAGAACATGCCAATGTTTCTTAAATGTAAAAGATGTATTCAATAATATAAAATATTCTTTAACATGATAATAGCAAATTATAATACATAAGAGTATATTTACTCAAGAACTGGGCATTTCTGTCTAAATCCAAATGACTGTGTTGACTTTTAGGGGCATTTTATATTAGTGAAAAAAATGTATTCTGTACTTATGTAGCAGAATTTTCTTGTAGTGGATTTGTCAAGAGAACAGTGGAACAAAGTTTATACACAGCTTTATTAGCCTTGAGTCAACAAAATAGATCACAAAATATAAATACCTGTACTGTACTGCACTTCTTTTAATTTTTAATGTCTCACGGATTTTCAGTTTCTTTATACAGGCATGGAACCGGTTATAAAGAATCATGGAGTTTTCTGGGTAAGGAATCTTTTTTGTAATTTGGATCTCCATTAGTGATGAGCAATGTTTTCCCAAGCCATGGATTCACTGCAAAATTATGCGTTTTGGCATTTTTTTGTGAAATTGTGGCGAAGAGTCACACATGCATTTGGACAAAAAAGTCGCAGAGACAAAAAAGTTGCCAAAAGGAAAAACTCCCATTGACTAATGAATTTGGAGTGAGAAAATTTGTCGCAAGCGCACATTGACTTCAATGTGTTTGGCTAATTTTTCGCTGCTTCGTGAATTTTTTCGGTGAAGCGAAACTGTACAGATTCGCTCATCACTAATCTCCATATTTTATGTCTACTAAAAAATTCTTATAAAATATTAAATAAACCTAACAGGATTGCTTTGCCTCCAATAAAAATGAATTATATCTTAGTTGGAATAAAGTACAAGGTACTGTTTTATTACTACAGAGAAATAGGAAATCATTTTTAAAAATGTGAATTATTTGATTAAAATGGAGTCTATGGGATATGGCCTTCCTGTAATTCTGAGCTTTCTGCATAACGGATTTCTGGATAAAGATACCATACCTATACTCTATGTTGAGTAATGCTAATGCCTTTAAGATGGACTACTGTCCATGCATAGTGTTGGTGCTACTGCATTCTTTGCCTTTATGTTGTTGTTATTAGCAACAAGCAGTATAGGCTAACTATTAAGGGTCAATGAGGGATTTATGCATAAAAACAGGACAACTCTTACACAGAAATATTTTCTAATATAGTATCATTTTTACTATATAATGAAAAAATTCGCTCTGTTTGGCTCAGTGAACTTGTTATTTTATACCAAATAATACCACTTCAGATTACATGAAATCCATTATTTTTTAAATGGAAATATAGGTGCTCCAGTACCAGCAATACTGCTTGTAATTCTTACTGCTGACTTTTTTTAGGAAATATCTAACTGTAGTAGTGTGTAGTATTGTTTGTGGTTAGAGCACCCAAAGAAAAATATTGTCAAAACATAGATATCTGTATTTGAGCCTTACGCCATAGCTTTTTGTCCTTGGACTTTTACTTGCAGAATTACACACAATTAATAAATAAGGCCTAGAAAGAATGCAAGTTTTTCCAGTATTATTTATTGTACCTTATAAATATAAAGGACATTGAGATTTACATGGCATATTATAACAAACTAAGGTGTATTTTATTGCCATTATTTATCTATTAACTAAAGGGGTAGTAGTATATTATTATCTAAAGGGGAAGTTCCCCTTTACATTAACTTTTATTATATGATAGAATTGCTCTAAGCAACTTTTCAACTGAAATTTATTTTTTATTTTGTAAATACATTTGTATTTGTATTTTAGTTTTTTAATTATTTGCCTTCTTCTTCTGTCTCTTTCTACCTTGCATATAGGGGCTGCTGACCCCATCTAAAATAAATGTTCTGTAAAGATACAAATTTATTGTTATTGATACTTTTTATTACTCATTAATCTAATGAGGCTCTCTCCTATTCATATTTCTGTCTTCTATTCAAATCAATTCATGGTTGCTAGGGTAATTTGGACCCTAGCAATCAGATTGTTAAAATTGCAAACTGGTGTTGTGGAATAAAATGTTAAATAAAAAATGAAAACCAAATTGGCTCAGAATATCACTCTCTACATCATACTAAAAGTTAAATTAAAGGTCAACAGCCCCTTTAAAAATAGGACATGACGTTTTCATTCTGAATTTATTTTGCTATGAGTTAAATTAATGCTTTTTTTCTGTACATTACAATACTGGTATGGAATCTTTTATCTGGAAACCTTTTATCCAGAAAACTCCGAATTATAGGAAGCCCATCTCCCATAGACACCATTTTACTCAAATAATTCAGATTTTTAACAATGATTTCCTTTTCCTCTTTAATAATAAAACATTTTATTGTACTTGATCCCAACTAAGATATAATTAATCCTTATTGGAGGCAAAACATTTCTGTTGTGCTTAATTAATGTTTAAATGATTATTAGCAGTCTAAATCCAAACTACAGAAAGAAGCCTTATCCACAAAATCCCCAGCATGTACAATGTAGTTATTTGTAAGGAATGGAACATAGTGCTACTGATGGCTATCTATATAAAGTGTTTGGCCCTGGTACCCGACTAATTATTACAAGTAAGTACAGGCCCTTTTAAAGTATAAATATAGAAATACCATAAATGCAAATTGTTAAACTAGTTCACCTTAAAATTAACAAGTTTATTTGCTGGCACTACTTTTCAAATATTGACTATAATTATATTTTTTTGGGGGCTATTTATTTTATTTATTTATTACATTTTTGTTAGATAAAAATCACAAATGTGATTAATGGCTTAAAAAAAACATACATTTTTGATACTTATTAAGCGAAGAAAGAAATCACAAAAACTCTAATGTAAAACGTTGGTATCTAAAAGGTTTTTTCCACAATATTATTAATGCTCATTTTTTATATACAGATTTTTTTTAACATTCGTCTTTTTCTAAATTGTGAGTTCATACAAAGGAATATTACACAAATATGAATTTTGATTAATTGACCTCTGAGTTCTAGTTCAGTTAATCATTGTAAATCTTATATATATATATATATATATATATATATATATATATATATATATATATATATATATATATATATATATATATATATATATATATATATATATATATATATATATATATATAAAAAGCTACTTGTGCTCCATAATAGCTAAAAAGCATATAAAATACATACAAGACATAGACAACCCCCAGCAGGACCCCAGTAGAAAACAAAAGAAGAAAATCATGTTAGCTCACCAGCTAGGCATATGTAATACACTCAAATTGGAGTCCAGATATGAAAGTTTTAAAATACTTGATGGTTACACAGGCTACAAAAATACATGCTCATAAATGTTTTCAAAATTGTACTACATTTGTATATAATGCAAACATTTCAAATTTTATCCTAGCAACATATTCTTCTGTTTTCTGTTGTTTTCTAATATAAGCACAGGCATATATGGTGGCAAATTTTAAGAGGCTGATTTATCAAATAGCAGACTTGGAAATCCTGAAGAATATTCTCAATTTATGTAAACTTTTCTGATAGAAACATTTCCTATGTTAGTTTCTGTGTCGCTATTGGAGCAATAGTTCTCAATGCTCAATTTTTTTCTCCCTGATGTGTGTTGCATGCCTGAAGAAAAGATTTGCATAATTATTGTCCAGCATGGAAATTGTTAACTACTAATGTGAGGTTACCACTCTGTAAAATGTGTTAACTTAATAAACTGGCCTCTAAGTTCTTATAAATCAGTAATGCCCAGCCTGCAGCCATATAGTTTATGATGAGAATGACCAGCATCCCCCAACAGTATCATCATTTGATACATAGTTTGAGTTATACACTTGTAAGGGATTGAAACACTGTGTGGAGTTAAAGTGTTTGGCTCTGGAACAAAACTCATTGTTACACGTAAGTACGAGAATATAACCCAACAAATAACAGCAAATAAATAAATAGTTAGAGATACATAGATGATTGTTAGATAGATTGATTGATGGATAGATATATATCATAACTGATATAGATTGAAAGATGATAACACAGTTTTCAGGAATTGTTTGGCATAGTTGTAAAGACTATAACACAGTGTGATGGTTGGGGGAAGGTTTTTGGCTCTGGTACCAAACTTATTGTCACAAGTAAGTAAATATAATTATTTTGCTCTCTAGATGTAACAAAATGTTATTCAATGCATGTGTTAAATGCAGTAGGAAAAAAAACCCTAAGAGTTTTTTTTTGGATATATACAACATATCAGGTAACCTACTCTGTGTATCCCACAATATTGTGTTTGTATGAACAAATATGTCAGTGTATTGTTATTTTTTCAGAGGTCATTATATATTGAACTGACCAAGTTAAGAACAGAGTGTTCTTAACCTGTAAATATATGTAGCAATTTTGTAGTAGGACCAGTGCTGTAAAGTATCCAATGATTCTTATCACTGTCCACTTTTTTACATTAAAGTTATAATATATGATGTATATGTTTCAATAATGGTAAAAGGAAATATAGGCACTTAAGCATTAAAATTAAATAGCAAACTGAATTGTGTGAAAATGAATGGGCGTTGTTCATCAGACTTATTAGTAGTGTACTGCAGTTTCAGATATTAAAGGTTGTGGAGTATGAACACAAAACTAATACGTAATTTTCCTTTTTACAAATTTCAAAGATCAAAGTCTTAGAAACTGATACCTGTCATCTGACTCATTTTAGAACATTTTTAACAGATAATTTGCCAAAATAAAATAAAGTGTCCAATTTGTATGATCATAGCATTGTATGTAACTGTAGTCCAGTAGTTACAATATTGGAGCTATATTTGCTTTGCATAAAATGTAAGTTATGTCGGATAAGATATTAGACTAGAATAATTAAACGTGTTTTTTTTCAAGCCAACTGCTTGAAAATTTCCCAGCCTTATTTAGTTCAGTATGCTCTGAATGTGTAATGCTCTACTGTGTATAAAATCAAATATAACACTTAGGGGGTTATTTACTAAAATCCGAATTTATCTCAAACAAAAACATGAATTGTTCAAATTTTTTGGTCGCTCAAATTCACCACGAAAACTTTAAATTGAGATTGTGCCTCTCACATTGACTTATACAGGACCTCAACAGGTCTGAGATGGCGGATTTTTTGGATTCAGATTTGCAGCATTGGGGTATAATAAATCTCAAAAAATATTCGTTTTTTCCTCTGATAATTTGAGTTTTCTACTGAAATTTCTAGAGCGATTTTAACATTCTTTTTTTAAAAAATAATTCCTGTGCAGTGGTAAATAGTACTGCTGGATTTCTATGCCAGTATAATGAGTACAATTATAGTTGACCAACTAAGACTAAAGTGGCTGGCCTTCAACTTAATATTAATTATCTTTTATATATAATCTTTTATATATATATATAGCACCAACTTATTCTACGGCACTGTACAGAGATTGTACATTATTCAGTCCCTGTAGAGCTTACACTTTAAGTCCCTATCATATTCACAAACACACTATGGTCAATTTTATCAAAAAACTTTTCCTGTATAGTGTTGGACTGCATTTTTACCATATCTTTACAGGCCTGGGTATTAAAGTTTTGACACTGAACTCTTACACCCCATAGTTTGCACTAAAGCATAGTTCTTTGTCAGGGTTGAAACACAGTGCTGTTGATTATGTTTATTTCAAAGTGTTCAGCTCTGGTACCAGGCTAATTGTTACCGGTAAGTACTATATAATAACTATATAAGCAAACAGTTTAAAACATGTTTAAAACGTTTATGTTAAATCTAGGTACTTTTCATCCACTAACAATGTTTCATTTATGTGCTTGAGCAGACTACTTTACAGAACCAATAAGACTTTTAATAAGACTTCTTTTTACTCCAGAATTTGTTACACGGGTGCATTTTCTATTTGTATGTTAAAGTGAGTAGCCCATTAATGTTTTTATATGAAAATATTCACAAATTGTATAACATATTTGAGCATCTTATAAATCATTGATGGCCTACTAGAAGCCCTTGAGATACCTAGCTGCTGGCAAATTATAGCTCTCAAATGACTGCAGTTTGGACATGCCTTCTGGTTAAGATTGATTTTTTTAAAAAGCATAAACATCCATTAAAAAAATCCTTAGTTGCATCTAGTATCATTTATAAGATGTAACTTGTAGGGCTAAAGTAGTTGTCTCTGGTACAAATAAAGTATAGGAATAGAATAACAGAATACAGTGTTCACAGCTGTTCTTTGCCATGACTTGTAAAGGTTGTAACACAGTGTGATATTTGGCAGAAGATTTTTGGATCTGGTACCAGACTCATTGTCACAAGTAAGTCATTTGATTATGCACTATTTTATTAAGATAGATGGATAGATATAATTAATCCCTATTGGAGTAAAAACAATCCCACTGGTTCTATGTAATGTTTAAATGAGTTTTTTGCTAGACTTAAGGTATGGGAATTCAAAGTATGGAAAGACCCCTTTTCCAGAAAACCCCAGGTCCCAAGCATTCTGGATTACAGGTCCCATACCAATGATATTTAGATAGATAGATAGATAGATAGATAGATAGATAGATAGATAGATGATAGACAGATGATGATAAATAGATAAATGATAGATTGATAGAAAGATAGATAGATGATACATAGAGAAAAAAGAGACTCCAGTTGTTAAATAAATGCAGTCATTGTGCATATTGACACTATTCATCCAACCACGCTCTACATACTTCCATATAGCTGTTCTCAATGGTTGAGTCTGTCCAGTTAATCCAGTTTGATGAATTGCATGAACAGGCATCTTTGATGCAGGGGAACCCTGAAGCTAACACCACCCTAACTGTGGCAATATTTTCAGGGTTCCTACTGCTGGCTGTGTCATAAACATAGCAATAGACAACAGCAATAAACACTACTAGACAAAGTAGACTTGCATCTAAAGAAGCACATGGAAACATCATATAAATGACACAATTCCATGCAAATGTATGTGTTTTAACACATTCGTCACAACTGCATAAAGGGGGCAAATTCTCATACACCTGCAATTACTTTGGAATTGTGTTGAAAAAAAATACTACAGGGACGATTTACTAAAATTTGTATTTCCTTTTTTTTCATAAATCATATATTTTATGTAAAAACTAATTTTTTTCTCTAAGACTCTAAAAATTGGAGTTTTATAAAATATAAAAACTACAAAAACTGTAACACAAAACTTCACCAAGTAAAAGCAACCGACGTCCCATAGAATTCAATGGGAACTGCGCTATACTATTGGAGCTTTTTTAGCCAATCAGACTTTTAGATGTTTCTAGATTTTTTTCTATAGTAATTGCCCAAAACTCAAATTTTTAGAGCGTTTGATATATTGAGGTTTTTTTTTTAAGGTCCGTTCAGTGTTTTTTTCCATACCTACTTTTTATATTCGGATGTTTTAATAACTTAATTGGTGGTTTTAGAGAAATAAAGTTTAATCATAGTTTCAAAAAGTTCTAATACCACTAAAATTCGACCTTTAACAAATGGGCCTCTACATTGTTGGTACATAATTTCATGCTATGCTCTCAATGGCATATAAACTTTTGTGTATAACACTGCATAATACAATTAGTAACAATAAATAATTATCAAGAAAAAGATTGCATTTAATAAAGTTTCCCCTTATCTGTTTTTTAATATGCAATGTGTATACAAGGTACGGCATTAATAATACTGCTCATTGCTCTTAAATTAAAAGCATTATTTAATATAAATACAAAGGCAACTTTTTTTATTTTTTTTACATTTCATTTTTTTTTTACATTTGTCTCAGTGTTAGTTTCACCCAACCACAAAATACGTTGCTTTTTAGTTCCCACTAGTTCTTCCTCTGGTAATGCAACAAAGCTAGCATAAAAAGAAATGAAGAAAAAATGCAGTCAGTAGTTATTTGTAAGGCATTAAGCACAGTGATGGGGATGTGAAAATATTTGGTAGTGGAACTAAACTCATTGTCACAGGTAAGTTTTCAGCTTTTTTAATACTTCTTTTATTGGAAAAGGTTGAGACACCACAAGAAATTTGTCTGTAGCAGCAAAGCATACAGAGGGACATTTCTGAATGTTAACTATTTAGGGTTTCTAAAAGAAGAGCATCAGTTGAATATCTTTTAATTATTAAAGGTAAAATTTAAATTAGTGGTAAATGTAATAAAGCTTATAAAAATGTAGAAGGCTGCAACAAGATACATGAGATTTGTTGTGCACACGGCCAACAAGAAATTAGAGGAAAAGTTGCTCCATATGTAGAATTGCTCTTCACCAATGGGGCTGATGGGGAACTGAAATAAATTCACATAAATAAGAACACAAATTTGCATTTTGCTATTTAACAGTCTTCATTAGACAGTTATTGCTTTGCAAAATGTAATCGCCCGATTTTACGCCCTAAAGGTTGGGAATGTGTTTTTTATTTTTTTTATTACATGCACTTAGCCTTGATGCCATTTACAAAATGTGGCAATTTTGATAAAAAGTTAATTTATATTTTCCACAAGTGAATGCGTAACAAGATACTTTTGTGGGTTTTAAATCATTTCTTTAAAAATACAAAACAAACTCCTATGTTGGCAAAAATGACTGACTGATATCTATTTTAAAGCAACTGTACTTGAGTAATAATCAGTAACATTTTTGCCTAGTGATTTTCATATGACTCTGTTCACCATATTTTAACCAACTTAAAAAAATATTCTTATCGGTGTATCTCTTAATTGCCCATAAACCACTGTCAAAAGAGTGAAACTCGGTTACATAGATACATATTTCTTTTCAACGTGTTACTTGTTTGATGTGTATCTTTATTCAACCTTCGGTTATTATGTAGATGTACTGTAATTCACAGTTTAAGACTTCATATAGAAGAAAAGAAAAAATTTTTTTCCAGTGCTGCACATATCAACTATAATAATTTAATAATGTGTTAATGATACACCACATTGTTTATCATAATCTGAAAATACTTGTGACTGGAACAAATTAGTGGTCACATGTAAGTGAATTATATTTAGATTTGACACTATGGGGCACATTTACTTAGCTCGAGTGACTGATTAGAATAAAAAATACTTTGAATTTCAAAGTATTTTTATGGCTGCTTCAAACATCGAATTGGCTACTTCGACTACGACTTCAGATCGAACTAAAAATCGTTTGACTATTTGACCATTCGATAGTCGAAGTACTGTCTCTTTAAAAAAAACTTCGACCACCTACTTCGCCATCTAAAACCTACCGAGCACCAATGTTAGCTTATGGGGAAGGTCCCCATAGGCTTTCCTAGCTATTTCTGATCAAAGGAAAATACTTTGATCAATGGATTAAAATCCTTCGAATCGTTCGATTCGAAGGATTTAATCATTCGATCGAACGATTTTTCCTTCATACGTTCGAACAAACGAATTGCGGTAAATCCTTCGACTTCGATATTCGAAGTCAAAGGATTTAACTTCGATGGTCGAATATCGAGGGTTAATTAACCCTCGATATTGGACCCATAGTAAGTGTGCCCCTATATGTTAATCTTGTTCTATGAACTTTGCTTAAAAATCAAACTATATAAGCCACAAAATAGATAAGGGTGTGAACATGTATGATTCCTTGCATGATACTTAGGGGCCGATTCACAAAGGGTCGAATATCGAGGGTTAATTAACTCTCGATATTCGACTGGGAATTAAAAACAATATAACAAACAATATTTTTACATTTTTAATGTTTTTTCACATGAGATGCTGTGATATTATACTGTTTTTTATTCTTGTCGCTTTATACTTTTATCTAATATGCAGAGAGTAGGGTCTTATCTAACATATGTTTGTCTTAAAAATATGTTAGCATAGAAATAAAAGATTGTAAAATATTGTATTCTAGTATGCCTTCCCCTAGGCCTATCTCTGATCTCAAATCTTAAGTTTTAGAATTATGATGGGAATAACACGGCACAATCTCGATCACTCTATCTATCAGTCTATCTATTGTTATAAGATTTGTGGGGCAATTACTGTTAATGGCTTCTTACAAGATATTTAATACTTATTATGATGAAAATAAATCAAACATAAATACACGTTTGCAATTATTACAAACTGTTTTTGCAAAGAAAACTACCACTGTGCAAAGAAGCCAATTTAAAAATATTTGGAACTGGTACAAGGCTTTCTGTGGCTAGTAAGTATAATTTACAATATAATATTCACAGCAACAGCAAATTTTTTAAAAAAAACAGAAGTTTAAAAGGCCATTTGAACGTAACTCTATTACTCTATTAACAAAATTTGCTTTCCAAGAAAAAGAGTATTTTAGTGAATCTGAAAATATAGGGCAAATAAATCACATTGATATATGTATGAAAAAGAATTTGAGAGATTTTGTTACTTTGATGTCTTTGATACTAGTTGTTAAATAGATTTGCCCTAGTTTTAAAATTGAGAACATGGATTATTGTTTTTTACGGGTGGTACAAACGTGTACAACTCAAAGCATCATACTTATGTATATTTAACTATTTCTAAAACCAGGGTTTTTTATTTCAATTTGAAAGATACAAGACATAACACTACTTATGGTTCAACATTACCATTTTTTCCATACATTAAAAGCAATCATTCAATCAAGACATTTGTAAGTCTATGAATCAGGTAACATTTTACATATCACTCATTGAATTCAATCTTGCCCAATATATTTTATTTGGAAACAGTAGTCATATATGCCACCAACATTCCAACACAACACTCAGGCAGATAATTGGTAAGTTCGTCCCTCTATTTTATTTTTAAGAAACATTTAAAAAGTTATTGTATAATGGAGAATTCTAGGTTAAAAATAAATGCTATGTGGAAAAAATACATGCATTCAAGTAGTACTGATCATTTTTCAATAAAAGTTGTATTGTCAAAAATTAAATTTACCAGAATAGCGAGGGTTGCAAATATTTCCTGCATTATTCATTTACATACAAAGATCTGCCAACTAAACCCAATGAATCTGCACAACTTTATACTAATCCTCTTATGGGAAAATGTAATTAAAGTCGGTAATGGAAAAACTATTTGCAATGCCTTTGCACGAACAAATTTTGCTTTGCACAAATTGCTTAGTGACCTCTTCCAAGTGTAACAGAGTTTGCGAATGTTATAGTTTATGCCAGTGCGCAGTGAATGTAATAAAACTTCTTACTAAAAAAGTTATGTTTGCTCCAAAAAATCACAACACCTTCAAGCACTTCTTAAAAGTGCGCAATTAAAATTCGTAATGCACAATTAAAATTGGCAATGCATTAACTGTTTAAGGAAAAATATTAAATTGCGAAATGTGAATTTTTATACTTATTGGTGCAAACTGTTTTCCTCTTTGCGACTTTTATTACATTCCTCCATTAATTTAATATTCAGTAGAAATCCTGTTCATATTGTAAACTGAGGCTTAATTTTCGCTAAAATGCTTATTTACTTAAAGGGGTCTCCACCCAAAACCATTTTTTAGAGTAATTATATACAATGTAATTCAAATCATTGTTCCACTATAGATTACAATATAGATATGTTAAACATTTTCAGTGGTCTTAAAGGTATGTGTAAATGTAATTGTAATAAAAAAAAATCTATTTATCTATTTATTTGTTTCTATTCTCTGGTTCTGACTCCTACAGGTCTTTTAATCAACTGTCACTGCTACATTGTTTTAGGAATTAAAACTAGAGCAGAACAGAGAATCAAATAGACAGGCACTGCATTTCTTGCAATTAATGTATATTAATATATACTGGAAAGTTGCTCAGCACTACATTTTCTTTAATTCTGCAAAAAAAAAATTGGGTGGAGGACCCTTTTAAGCTTTCCACGTCAAATCAGCAACGAGTTGATATAAAACCCATTCTGAATGTTTAATTTCAGAGCACTCTGAGTGGGCATAAAAATAAGCAGAATTACCCCTTTAACCTGGTTTAGTGAAAATTGCTGCTATGATTGCAGTTGATAGACCAAGTAAATCATGTTTAAAAAAACAAATATATTATATTTAGGTAATAAATGGCTTTGTAACCCAGGGGTATCTATTTTGCTATCTATTGTGCTATTTATTGTCTTTCATCTCTTGTTGTGATGCTGGTTGTTGTAGATCAGCAGCTAATGGGATGCAACATGCACAGTTGTAATGTATCATTTAGATTTCAAAATGACTGTTGCATTTATTACTATTATTTTTTGTATTGCTGTCTAGATACTGCACGGTCAGCTGAAAAACCTAACGCTACTATACTTAGCACATCCAAGAAAGTGATAGAGAAACAGGGACAAGGAATATATCTCTGCCTGCTTGAGAACTTCTTTCCTGATGCAATTCAGGTTGTTTGGAGGAAAGGAAACAAGGATATTCCGTCAGAACAAGGAGAAATAAAAAGTGAAAAAGATAAGGATAACAATGATGTTTATTCAACTACCAGCTGGATTTCAGTGACTAAAGATGATCTGGGCAACAAGTTCACCTGCCATTATAAGCATGAAGGCATAAGCAAACAGGAGAACTGGGATGAAGTATCTGTAGTGGGAAGCAAGTCTTCTATAGGTAAATCACCCTGCATCCATATATCCTGAATAGCATAAAAAGTTTGTACAACCTTCCTTTAATAAACTTAAGCTGTTGCTGCAAACAATGGTTTTATAAAATATTAAATCATAAACATTAAATATATATGCAAACCGCTTATTTCCATTTCTAACATTTTCTTTAAATTATTTTAAGCATTTAAACATGGCAAGAATGTCTAATATACTAAATTTCACTTTAAAAACTAATTTCATGGTCCAGTGCTTTGATGTTAGTAGATGAATAATAATAGCAATGTCTTGATATGAATTTTTGACAAAGATATATGGCGGCATTCACTAAGCTTATTTAAAATTGAGACATGCAGTCTATTAATTAGAAAAGTACACTAGAAGAAGGGGGAACACCATAGAATGTCTAAAAAAGTGAGCAGTTGCCGCAAGCATCTTTGGTTGATGATAAGGGAGAACTGATGATGCCAAGGGCATTAGGACCAATAGCCAAAATGAGAGTCTTGCCATACAACATCAATTAAATAGTCTGGTTAGTGTTAGGGCACCTTAGTTGGTTAGAGCTAGTCCAGCAGCTTCCATTAAGGAAGAAGGAAGGGGTTAGTACCCAGCGGCATTTTCCAGTTAGTACAGGGTCAGAACTAGAACCTGGGCCAGAGAAACCAAGATGGCTGCTGAGAGAAAACATGCCTCAGGAGGATGAACTGTAGTGCATCATCATGTACTGCTAATTTCTTATTTTGTTTATATGAATTGTTGATTTTGGTAACTGGTGAAGAACTGTATTGGTAACTGTAAATTAAGTCTGTTCCTGAGTTTATCTGCAAGACCTGTGTGGGTCTTCAGTTTATTCACCCAGCCAAAGAGTCTCCCTGTGACATGGCTGTGTACTGCGATGGGTTAATTCAGGCATACTACAGGAAAAGTATTGTTCCTCAGGAGCACCATGTTACACACCCAAATGTGCAACTCTTTGCACTCACTGAAATTAAATTACTTTTCCTCTATGAAACCACTGCTAGGTGCTTTTGCCATTTAGAGGCATAAAGAGAGGTATACAGCACACATGAACCTTTAATTTACTCCATAGCTTATGACAGGCTTTTGACAGGCATTAACCCTTTGCCTGCCAAGCACGTACGGCGTACGTGCTGGCAGGCAAATGCTCAGGCTGCCAAGAACGTACATTGTACGTTCTTTAGCAGCTGAGCGCTCTCTCTGCTTCGGCGGCTTTTGCCGCCTCCGCAGAGAGTGGGGAGAGAAGACAGCCCCCTAGGCAACGAGGCTGGGGGGCTGTCAAGTCGGATCTGCGACTCGATTGTCGCAGATCCGACTTCAAAGTAGCAGACGCATCGCATGGAGCGTCTGCTACTACACTCACCTTCTTCCTGCCTGCAGAGCCGCCCACGCACTTCCTGCTGCGCAGCAACTCTGCAGACACGCTGCCAGGACTCCTCCAAAGAAGACAGCGATTCTCCTGCTCCAAAAACGGTAAGTGCACGTTTTTTTACACACTTACCTGCACCTACACATACTTACAGTACATTTATGCATTTTAGTAAAGATTGGAATTTTTTTAAATTTTTTTTTTTTAATTTTAGCACACTTGGTCCCTTTTGTACAGTTATTTACACTTATTTACACTTATTTACATGTATTTGCACACTCAGATAACTTTTATTAGTGCACAAATATGTATACACAAACAGGTGTTTTTTTTTTTTTTACGAATTCATTATACTGTTATCTTTTGTTTTTTTTGCCTAAAAACGTGTTATTTTGGCAGCGTGACTATTGGATAATCGATTTCGGCCACTAATTACGCTGTCAGAACAATTATTTTGTTATTTCATTGATTTACGCTATTTTTGTGGTTTTATTGCAATTTTATCCCTGCATTATTGTTCCCTATGTATCTTTAGTATCGTTTTGCTGTTTGGTGCTTTGGTATAGAAAGATAGATTTTACTTAGTTTGATCCGCCAAAATATGTGCTTTCCAAAAATATATGGGTTTCTGGGGGTCTTTTTACAGTTTGGGGGTCTTACGGCACATAACGTACAGTTAGGGTTCTCTTTTCTGCAGCTTAGTTGGCTAGCGTGAAAATTCATAGTTACGTTTTTCATTTGGGGTCCATACACAACACATACTTTGGTAAATCTATACATATTGGGCATCAAACTATTTATTAGACCTCTGACGTCCATATTTAGAGAGATTTTTCTTTGTACGTAAAACATTGTGTCCGATAAATGCGGCAAACTGCAACATTTTTAGGCGATTTTCAGAAATGTTGTAAAAACCTATATGTTTAGAAAAGCTTTGCAGTTTGGTAGTTTCGTGTAGAAAGACGTCGTTATCTTTGTTGGAATCGGCAGAATGTGTACTTTCCAAAAATGTATGGTTTTGGGGGGTCATTGCTGTTAGGAGGGTCTTGAGGCAAATAATATGAAGTCAAGGGTCTATGTTCACAGAAGGCGAATGGGCAGCGGAGAAAACTCATATTCACTATTTTTATTTGGGGTCCGCACATGCCAGCTGCCTTGGTATATCTATGCATATTGGGCATCAAACTGTTCAGTAGACCCTTGGCATCAATATTTATGGTGTTTTACAATTGTATGTAAGAAATTGGGTGAGATAAATGCGGCCAATTGCAATATTTTTAGGCGATTTTCAGAAATGTAAAAACAGTTGCTTTTATCGCCAAATTTAGGAAAGGCTTGCGACTTGGTACTTTGGAGTACAAAGACATGCATACCCAATTTGGATTCGCAGGAATGTGTACTTTCCAAAAATATATGGTTTTATGGGGTGAACGCACTTTTTTCTACCTTTGCCCCCCCCAAAACAATGTAAATGTGTTGATTTTGCAGTACCTGAAATGACAGACCATATGGGGGTCTTTGTTTTGGGGCCCCTATACGCCACGTGCTTGGGTACACCTATACATATTGGGCATCAAACTGTTCAGAGGACCCCAGGCTTTCATATTTGGGGTGATTTGTCTTGATACCTAAAAGTATGTGGGTAACACAATGCTGCAGGGTCGAAATTTTGAAGTCATTTTTGTAAATGTCCCCCAAATCACCAAATTTAGGAATGGTTTGCGGCTTGGTACTTTGGAGTACAAAGACATGCATACCCAATTTAGATCCGTGGGAATGTGTACTTTCCGAAAATATATGGTTTTCTGGGGTGAACTTACTTTTTTCTACATTTTCCCCCCTCAAAACAATGTAAATGTGTTGATTTTGCAGTACCTGAAATGACAGACCATATGGGGGTCTTCGTTTTGGGGCCCCTATACGCCACGTGCTTGGGTACACCTATACATATTGGGCATCAAACTGTTCAGAGGACCCCAGGCTTTCATATTTGGGGTGATTTGTCTTGATACCTAAAAGTATGTGGGTAATACGATGCTGCAGGGTCGAAATTTTGAAGTCATTTTTGGAAATGTCCCCAAAATCACCAAATTTAGGAATGGTTTGCGGCTTGGTACTTTGGAGTACAAAGACATGCATACCCAATTTAGATCCGTGGGAATGTGTACTTTCCGAAAATATATGGTTTTCTGGGGTGAACTTACTTTTTTCTACATTTGCCCCCCTCAAAACAATGTAAATGTGTTGATTTTGCAGTACCTGAAATGACAGACCATATGGGGGTCTTCGTTTTGGGGCCCCTATACGCCACGTGCTTGGGTACACCTATACATATTGGGCATCAAACTGTTCAGAGGACCCCAGGCTTTCATATTTGGGGTGATTTGTCTTGATACCTAAAAGTATGTGGGTAATACGATGCTGCAGGGTCGAAATTTTGAAGTCATTTTTGGAAATGTCCCCAAAATCACCAAATTTAGGAATGGTTTGCGGCTTGGTACTTTGTAGTAGAAAGACATGCATACCCAATTTAGATTCGTGGGAATGTGTACTTTCCGAAAATATATGGTTTTCTGGGGTGAACTTACTTTTTGCTACCTTTGCCCCCCCCAAAACGATGTAAATGTGTTGATTTTGCAGTACCTGAAATGACAGAACATACAAGGGGGGGTCTTCCTTTTAGGGCCCCTATATGCCACGTGCTTGGGTACACCTATACATATTGGGCATCAAACTGTTCAGAGGACCCTAGGCTTTCATATTTGGGATGATTTCTCTTGATACCTAAAAGTATGTGGGTAATACGATGCTGCAGAGTAGATATTTTGAGGTGATTTTTGGAAATGTCACCTAAATCACCAAATTTAGGAATGATTTGCGGCTTGGTACTTTGGCGTAGAAAGACATGCATACCCAATTTGGATTCGTTGGAATGTGTACTTTCCGAAAATATATGGTTTTCTGGGGTGAACTTACTGTTTTCTACTTTTGCCCCCCCCAAATCGATGTAAATGTGTTGATTTTGCAGTACCTGAAATGACAGACTATATGGGGGTCTTCATTTTAGGGCCCCTATATGCCACATGCTTGGGTACACCTATACATATTGGGCATCAAACTGTTCAGAGGACCCTAGGCTTTCATATTTGGGGTGATTTGTCTTGATACCTAAAAGTATGTGTGTAATACGATGCTGCAGGGTAGATATTTTGAGGTGATTTTTGGAAATGTCACCTAAATCACCAAATTTAGGAATGATTTGCGGCTTGGTACTTTGGCGTAGAAAGACATGCATACCCAATTTGGATTCGTTGGAATGTGTACTTTCCGAAAATATATGGTTTTCTGGGGTGAACTTACTGTTTTCTACTTTTGCCCCCCCCAAATCGATGTAAATGTGTTGATTTTGCAGTACCTGAAATGACAGACTATATGGGGGTCTTCATTTTAGGGCCCCTATATGCCACATGCTTGGGTGCACCTATACATATTGGGCATCAAACTGTTCAGAGGACCCTAGGCTTTCATATTTGGGGTGATTTGTCTTGATACCTAAAAGTATGTGTGTAATAAGATGCTGCAGGGTAGATATTTTGAGGTGATTTTTGGAAATGTCACCTAAATCACCAAATTTAGGAATGATTTGCGGCTTGGTACTTTGGCGTAGAAAGACATGCATACCCAATTTGGATTCGTTGGAATGTGTACTTTCCGAAAATATATGGTTTTCTGGGGTGAACTTACTGTTTTCTACTTTTGCCCCCCCCAAATCGATGTAAATGTGTTGATTTTGCAGTACCTGAAATGACAGACTATATGGGGGTCTTCCTTTTGGGGCCCCTGTATGCCACGTGCTTGGGTACACCTATACATATCGGGCATCAAACTGTTCAGAGGACCCTAGGCTTTCATATTTGGGGTGATTTGTCTTGATACCTAAAAGTATGTGGGTAATACGATGCTGCAGGGTAGATATTTTGAGGTGATTTTTGGAAATGTCACCTAAAGCACCAAATTTAGGAATGGTTTGCGGCTTGGTACTTTGGCGTAGAAAGACATGCATACCCAATTTGGATTCGTTGGAATGTGTACTTTCCGAAAATATATGGTTTTCTGGGGTGAACTTACTGTTTTCTACTTTTGCCCCCCCCCTAACGATGTAAATGTGTTGATTTTGCAGTACCTGAAATGACAGACTATATGGGGGTCTTCCTTTTGGGGCCCCTGTATGCCACGTGCTTGGGTACACCTATACATATCGGGCATCAAACTGTTCAGAGGACCCTAGGCTTTCATATTTGGGGTGATTTCTCTTGATACCTAAAAGTATGTGGGTAATACGATGCTGCAGGGTAGATATTTTGAGGTGATTTTTGGAAATGTCACCAAAATCACCAAATTTAGGAATGATTTGCGGCTTGGTACTTTGGCGTAGAAAGACATGCATACCCAATTTGAATTCGTGGGAATGTGTACTTTCCGAAAATATATGGTTTTCTGGGGTGAACTTACTGTTTTCTACTTTTGCCCCCCCAAAACAATGTAAATGTGTTGATTTTGCAGTACCTGAAATGTCAGACTATATGGGGGTCTTCCTTTTAGGGCCCCTATATGCCACATGCTTGGGTACACCTATACATATTGGGCATCAAACTGTTCAGAGGACCCCAGGCTTTCATATTTGGGGTGATTTGTCTTGATACCTAAAAGTATGTGGGTAATACGATGCTGCAGGGTCGAAATTTTGAAGTCATTTTTGGAAATGTCCCCAAAATCACCAAATTTAGGAATGGTTTGCGGCTTGGTACTTTGGAGTACAAAGACATGCATACCCAATTTAGATCCGTGGGAATGTGTACTTTCCGAAAATATATGGTTTTCTGGGGTGAACTTACTTTTTTCTACATTTGCCCCCCTCAAAACAATGTAAATGTGTTGATTTTGCAGTACCTGAAATGACAGACCATATGGGGGTCTTCGTTTTGGGGCCCCTATACGCCACGTGCTTGGGTACACCTATACATATTGGGCATCAAACTGTTCAGAGGACCCCAGGCTTTCATATTTGGGGTGATTTGTCTTGATACCTAAAAGTATGTGGGTAATACGATGCTGCAGGGTCGAAATTTTGAAGTCATTTTTGGAAATGTCCCCAAAATCACCAAATTTAGGAATGATTTGCGGCTTGGTACTTTGGCGTAGAAAGACATGCATACCCAATTTAGATTCAGGGGAATGTGTACTTTCCGAAAATATATGGTTTTCTGGGGTGAACGTACTGTTTTCTACCTTTGCCGCCCCCCAAAACGATGTAAATGTGTTGATTTTGCAGTATCTGAAATTACAGAACAAACGGGGGGTC
The DNA here is from genome assembly GCF_017654675.1 of Xenopus laevis. Taxonomy (NCBI): domain Eukaryota; kingdom Metazoa; phylum Chordata; class Amphibia; order Anura; family Pipidae; genus Xenopus; species Xenopus laevis. The sequence goes on from NC_054381.1 coordinate 67,403,731, forward strand.
TTCCTTTTGGGGCCTCCTATGCCACGTGCTTGGGTACATCTATTCATATTGGGCATCAAACTGTTCAGTGGACCCAGGATTTTATATTTGGGGTGTTTTACATTGATACCTAATGATGTGTGGGAGATATGTTGCTGTAGAGTGGAAGCTTTGAGGTCATTTTTCAAAAAATTCACCAATTTCTATAAAACACTATAACTTTAGGAAACAATTGCAACTTGGTGGTTTGGAGTACAAAGATATTTCTACCCATTTTTGATTCACCAGAATCTGTTCTTTCTAGTAATGGGTAGTTTTCTTGGGTAAACCTACTGTTAGTGGAATGTTTGGCCTTGAAATCAAAAGTATGCCGTTTGGGGAGTGTTGCTTTGGAAATTTGGTTGTGTACTGCTTGTAGATTTTGAGCTATACAAGTGAGAAATCTCCATAAAACTATATATATTTGGTATTGTCGCGTTCAGGAGACATAGACCTTTCTAAATCAGCTGTGTTCTCGTACGTAAAATGAATGATGTTTCTGATATATGTGATTGTTCTTCGTGCAACATGATTTTTTTCATTTTATTTGACACTTAGAATCCAATATTTTTTTAGAGAAGTAGAATTACACCAAAATTCTTGCATATTGTGAAAGTTCAGGTTGTCCTGAAAAAAACAATATATTGTTTTCCTGGGTTAACTAAAAGACCACCCCAGGAAAGGCCCTTAAAGTGAAAGAGTGCAAAATATCTAAAAACTGCTTGGCAGTAGATGTTCGCATCTAGGACAAAACGGCTGGCAGGGAAAGGGTTAAGTTCAGGGCTTCCGTTGCCCCTGTCAGTACCGCATTCTCTAATTTGGTGCAAGTTGTAGAAGAAACCTATTATCCAGGACTCAAGTGTTCTGTACGATAGGGAGCAATGTTTTAACCCCAGTTGAGCAGTGCTCTTGCTTCTTGAGCAATAGTGCATGAGCACTAATGTATCTATATGTTCAGTCAGTCAATAGTAAACATACTTTTTCACCAAACGTACTTTTTTGGAAATTTTTTTATCATCACAAATGAGTTTATTTTAGAAGTCGCCTCAGATTTAATTCTCTTCTGGTTGATGCTATTTAGATCATTTTAACATAACTCAAAATCACATACTTAGGAATAATCTGAAGATGCCCTTAGTAAAAATTATGTATTATAATGTATTTATCAGTGGCCTACTTATTAACATTTGAATTGAATTTTTTCTTTAAAATATGTTTTTTTTTCTCTAAAAATGCTAAGAATGTGAACTTTATGAAGTGCTAAAACCATGAAAAACTCTAATGCAAAACTTAAGCAAAAAAAGTCAAGGTCCTATAGAAATCAAGTAATTTTAGAGGCTTTTGAGGTTTTCTTATTTTTTAGCACACCATTCATTTTTTTCTTTCATATTTTTTATATTCAAATATTTTAATAACTTACAATGTCTTCATGATTTTAGAGAAATAGAGTTAATTGTAGTTTTAAAAAACTCTAAAATCAAATGTTGATCAATAGGCCTATATGTTATTGTAACTAATTATAATTAACTTTATTTCATTTTAATTACCTTTTCCAGTAGTCCCTGGTGGTGAAAATAAAGTGAAAACATGTAATGAGAGCAGTACAGGTAACCAGATTTTCTTTCATTTTATATTTGTTAGTAGTAAACTACAGTGATCATTTATGAAGTGACATATCATGCAATACAATCTTTATTAATTGTAAAAAAAAAAATCTACTGCCATTTGAGAATTAATTTTCTAGAGGAAATTAGAAGGAATACAGTACAAAATGACATAGGTATACACTAGACTAAAATGTCTTTGTCAATAGAAAATCATTCAGGATAATGAGCCAAGTAAGTTGTATCCTCACTGCCTTACTGTTTATAAGGATATTATATGGTAAACGGAAACTTTTGGAACATACAGTATATGGCTAAAGATCTTAAGAGACTTCTAATCTCTGTTTGAATATTAGGAAAGAACATCTTTATATTGCATATTAATATGTATTTAGGGGGTTTACTAAAATCCCATTTTATTTCATTATTTAAAATACCTGATTTTACCTTGTTTATTATATAATTCTGTTTTTTTTCCCTGGATGCTCAATTTTTTGCAGCATCAGGCTTTAATGAATCTTGAAAATTTTGAGTTTTTAAAGCGCCCCCCCCAAAAAACTTGACTATTGCCTCAAAAAGCCCAACCAGATTAATTCTTAGTTTAGTAAATAAACCCCTAAATCTTTAAAATGCATACCTCCTAACGATAAAAAGTAAAGTATTACTTGTAGTAGGCATTGTTTCACGTAAACTGCACTTGCAAACTGCAAACTGTGCAAAATAGGAGCTACAGCTTGTATTTTGTTTTATAAAACTTCAGCAGATGTAACCTTTATTATTTTGGTAAAAACCCCATCAATTCAAACTCAGTTGCCCTTTATTGTTATTCGGCAGTGTAAATGTGAAAAAGTGATATCTAAAGAGGCAAATATAGAAAGTGAGGCTAGCATTGTTTTCGTAAACAAGTGGTGATCAATTCCTTTAACCAACTTTGATGTCATAAAAACTGTTAAGGTTTAGAAATTAAGTAAGCCACAGAAAAATAGATCTCTTTGTTTTTTAAACTTCAGTTTTTCTTTTGCAAGGTAAGAAAATATAAACACCCATAGTATATCCCATAGTATATTTTTAGCTGTTTGAAATAGGATGTTATTTTCACTAATGCAAAACATTGTAAAAATATCTGCATCGTTTTTAGAAGGTTTGAAGGTTTTTTTGAGAGGTCAAGTAAGGAAAAATATATACACCTCCACAGAACACAATAGACAAGATAAAAAGTAGTCCCTTTATGACAATTCAAGATTTTTTCTTTTGGCGTAAGTGTCCCTTTGACACAAGTGCAGGCACATTAATAAAGCATGAGATTAGTAACAATAAACTTGAAGAGAATGTGTGAGGTAAGGAACAGATTGCTAAATTGCTTGTTATGTGTTGGAAAAATTTAATTTCTGAATAATGTCTTCTGTATGGATTGATCATATAAAAGCTGTATAATTATAGCTCATTAAACTAACCAGTTATTAATTATTAATTCTAACACTTAGGGGGTTATTTATCAAAATCTGATTTTATTTCAACATTTTCTGCTACAAACTCCAATCAAATCCGCTTTGGTTTTTTACTCTTATTTAATTTTACAATTCCCCGAAAATTTGCTTTGTGGGAAAAAATTAGATTTTCGTAATTTTTTCAGATTTTTCCCCTAAAAACTCCAATTTCTTATGCCTTTTTGCTTGAAACTAAGTGCACATTAAAAAATCATTGGGACTTCTCTTTTTGACATATATGCAATTGGATTTTTTGATCTGACGTTTCCATCCTCTGGGTTTAATAAATTCTGAAAAATTTGTGATTTTTTAAAAGTCAGATTTTATAAAGAAAATTACAAATTTTTCAGGATTTTTGCATTCGAAGTTTAGTAAACAACCTGCTTAGGCAGTTATTTATTAAAGCCCAAATGCCCAAACGTGAAACATTTTAGTTTTTTTACTATAAAATCCAAATTTTTAGTGGGAAAAAAACTTTTTTCCAGATTTATTATACCCCAAGGATGCAAAAAGCTAGAATCCGAAAATCTGGCATCTCAGACCTGCCGAGGTTGAATATAAGTTAATGGGAGAGGTCCCTATCATTTTGAAAGTTTCTGTGGTCTGCGCTGAAATTATTTCAGACTTTTCTGTGAAAAATCTGAAAAAAATCAGGAAAAAGCCTGAAAAAAATTGCACGATTCGGGAAAAATTGTGCGATTTGGGTATTCCCTCAATTTTATCGTGTTTAGCCCCAATCCGATTAAATGGTTCTGTTTAATAATAAATAATGTCACATTGTGTATTCTAGTTTGGTCGAACTTTTTTATTTAAAATGATCAAAAAAAATCAGATTTTTATAAATAACCCCCTTACATTAAGGGGAATATTTTTCAAAATGTGAGATTAGCGCTCACCATAGAGAAAACATCACTCAATTTCTATTTATTCCTATGGGAATTCTAGAATTATATTTAAATGGTTAACTCTATCTTTCCTCCACTGATAAATACAATTGTAAAAATACCATAGGGTTGTGGGTGTTTTTCTGTGGTGAGCTCTAATCTTACATATTGATAAATTGGCCCCTATGTTTCAGAATTCATAATGGTCAGTTATCTAACCCAGCAACTTGCTACGGCTGTATTTATCTAGCTTTCATTTGATTAATCAGTCAATACAGTGTTTTTATTCTTGCTGAATAAACAAAGGTATTCATGTGACTAAAGACCCTCTTTATTTCTTGTAACATTTAATTGGTAACTTTTCTATGAGAATGCAAAAAATGGGATTTCTTAAGCCAATAAACATACACAAAAAGGGCAATGTTTCAGGCCCTGTTGTGCCCCTGGATTTTTCTGCTGTATGTCTCCTGAACTTTTTGAAATATTGTCTGTTTCAATATTTCCTAATTTTTTTTTTCTGCTTAACACAGACAATATGATTTATCCAAATCCGGCATCCCAGAGAGCGGCGTACCTCACCTACCTCTTGCTGATCACCAAAAGTGCATTGTACGGCCCTATTATGTTCTTCATCATCTACAGGCCAACAAAATTCTGCTTTTAAGACTATAAAGTAACAAGCCTTCAAATAACAATGCTAGGGCGTCAAAATATCTTTATGCTATAATAAGCAATAAGTTGGTTTGCAAAACTAAAATGATTTCATACATTTCATATTGCAATTTTGTTGATGTAAAAACTAAAAATTATGATCATTAGAAAGCTTTTGTGCTTAATTTCTTATTGGACAGTAAATAATAAATAGTAACAAGTCTAAATAGTAATTATATAAATGTTTATTACTCTGAAAAAGCAGTGCTCTCTATCCAGGCACTACTGTATGGCTTTGCTGCACAAGCAGGAACATGTAGTGGTTGATATTGTTACTTCACCTCAACCTCCTATTTAGTACAAGGCAGTCTAGAGTTTAGAGCTAATTAAATACATTTAGCACCTATATATACTGCAATATATGTTAACAAGCTTTTTGGCATTTTTTTTATTTTCTGAAAATAAAGATTTCTGAGCAAAATAATTTGTTGTAAAAGTCCCTGTGTTCACGAAAGCACATCAATAGGGTTGAACTACTAACTTTCCATTGCAGAAAGTTTAGATGCTTGTACAATGAGTAAATTTATTCTGCACCCTAATGAAGGGATGTAAAAAATCATATGTTCATAGTACCATCCATAAGTATTCACTCATATGAGTACTTTGTACATTTATGGTCATATATATATATATATATATATATATACACACATACGTATACATATACATTATGGGGCCGATTTACTAAGGGTCGAATTTCGAAGTAAAAAATACTTCGAAATTCGACCCTCGAATTGAAATCCTTCGACTTCGAATATCGAAGTCGAAGGATTTAGCGCTAAACGTTCGAATCGAACGATTCGAAGGATTTTAATCCAACGATCGAAGGAAAATCCTTCGATCAAAAAAAGTTTAGCAAGCCTATGGGGACCTTCCCCATAGGCTAACATTGACTTCGGTAGGTTTTATCTGCCGAAGTAGGGGGTCGAAGTTTTTTTTAAAGGGAAAGTACTTCGACTATCGAATGGTCGAATAGTAGAACGATTTTTCGTTCGAATCGAAGTCGAAGGTCGTAGTCGAAGGTCGAAGTAGCCCATTCGATGGTCGAAGTACCCAAAAAATACTTCGAAATTCAAAGTATTTTTCATTCGAATCCTTCACTCGAGCTTAGTGAATCGGCCCCTAAATATACTTGTATTCATATAGGGGGGTTATTTATCAAAGTCCGAATTTATCTCAATATTTTCTGCTACAAACTCCCATCAAATCCGTTCGGATTTTGTTATGCATATTTATTATATTTTCCCGAAAAATTTCTTTGCGGGTAAAAAACTGATTTTCAAGATTTTTTCATCCAATTTTGACGAATGTCACGATTTTTTTGGAATTTTCACTTGAAAACTTCGGGGTATTGCACAAAACCCAGCGCACATCAAAAAATCATTGGGACTTCTCCCATTGACTTATATGCAACCTCGACAGGTATGACATAACAGATTTTCAGGTTCTGACTTTTCCATCCTCTGGGTTTAATGTGTGATTTTTTAAAAGTCAGATTTTATGTTAAAAAAACGCAACTTTTTCGTGATTTTTGCATTCAGAGTTTAGTAAATAACCCCCATTGTGTGGTTTATTTGGTTTTATATAGCTAATTTTATTTATTCCTATAAGCGCAACAGGAAATACCTTTATTTATATGCTTGCCTTCTTTTCAATGGCAAATTATATATGTATACTACTCTAGTATTTATATAGGAGCTATGTTGGCCTCCTACTATTATAGACATCACATTGCCCTTGTAGAGGTCTTTAGACAAAGCAAGGTATGTTTTTGCCGCTCCATACATTTTAATAAAATTTCCACTGAAAAAAAGGACCACAGGGATCCCATTTATGGAAGTGCAAGGAACCAGCAACCACATGTATTGTTTGATCGCATGTATTGCTCGATCACCTTAAATGTTAGTTAGCATGTCACACATGCTAATTAACCACACTGACATTTAATAAACCCCAAACAATCAGAACAGTGGAAGTGGGGAATCAAAAAGAGAAGGCTGCTACTTACTTCAGCGTATTCACAGCACAGTTAGCATAATAGCTGCAATATTCAGCTCTGAAGCTGTTTGGAAGTAAAACAAATTACCCCTCTTTTAGTAAACATGGACAGATTCACAAAAAAATGCCTGTATTTAACAAACTAACATATTTACCAAGGCAAATAAATGTGTTGGTTTGCAAACTACTGTTCCATGGAGTATTAGAACTTGAATGGCACTCTAAGAGGGTTATTTACTAAAAACCTAATCTATCTCATAACTCAAATAAAAAAAGATAGATCAAACTGCCATCCCTGATTTTGCCTTATTTATTAATAAAATAACATGAATAAATAGTTTGGGGAAAGAATCTGATAAAATCAAACCCAAATCGCACCTTTTTATCTTTTTTCCCTGAATTTATCAGATTATCAGTCTAAACCCAGCGCAGATCAGAGCGTCTTCCAAATGGGATAGGGACATCTACCATTGACTTACAGTATACATGACCTTGACAGATCTGAGAGGATGGATTTTTGGATTCGGGATTTTTACAGCATATAAAAATAATATAATAAATCTGGAAAAATTTTAGTTTTTTTTTTTCCACGAAAAATTTTCGTTTTTGCCCCAAAAAACCTAACCAGATAAATTTGAGGTGTAGTAAATAACCCCCTTGATAATTAATTGCAGATGCAAGTTAATGGGGGAGTTAACAAATTGGAAAAGCTCTTTTGCACTCTTGGTAAAAAAGGTTTGGAAAACTTGAAACGCTAAATATTTTTTTTACTAAGCATTGCCACTTTTATAGCTTTGTAAAAAATATTTATTCATAGATCTGGACATGTGTTACCATTTCTATCCCTCATGAGCAAAACTACCTGTTCATGTCTTTGCACCAAATCTTAATTTATTAGACACTGCAGGAGTCATTTATCAATGGGAAGGCAGTGTGCAATCACATTTTTTGTACTTTTCATACTGAGTTCCTCTCTCCTTGATTGCAGAGAGATTTGTGGCTGTCTAGGTAACTACAGTGCTAGCTACCTGCCTATAGAAAAAGCTGGCCTGTGCCCATCAACACTTTACTCAGCACTTTACTCTGCACCTTGTCTGTAGAGTGCAGTCAGACCTAGGGTGCAGAGCTCAGCTAGACCCAGGGAAAAAGTGTTGCCTGAATGGAACATAGGGGTGCACTGTTGAGCATACTTACCCTTGATAAACTTAAACCATGGATGTACAAGAGCTGGCACCGCTGCCAACATTCTCTAACTTGCTCAAGAGGATAAGGATACCTACATGCCTCCTTAGGAAGTCTGTACTAATGGCACAAACACAGGGTCAAGCCCTTGGGACACATTTTGGGTCAAGAGTATGAAGTACTGTATTTATTTTGTGGCCATTTTACTGGCAGTTGATGTAAAGTGGCTTTTCATGCATTCTTCTTCAGGGACTGATTCATGGGAGCTGTTCAATCCAAAATGTAAACTATTTATGCAAATTTTTTTGAGCTTGTGAACTCACGCATTCAAAGTATTCAAGTTTTTAAAATGTGAATTTTTAAAAAAAGTAAAAAAAAAATCTCTAAAATTACACAAATCTGAATTTTGATAAATAGGCTTCCAAGTGTTAACTGATTTCAGTCTGCCTTGTCGGTCTTCACTAATGGAAGCAGAACTCAGTGCTTAGTTTGATGCAGGCGCATTGTGCCGAGAAAGTGTTACTACATTGTAGATATGTTGTCTTACACCTTAAACCAGTAAACACATACACAAACTCATGAAATCAGGCCTAATCCTCTGAACAGCATTGTCCTTTAATTTTACTGGTTATCTCCTTGTTTTATAAATATATAACATGCAGTGTCCATTTTAAGTCTTTATTCACTCATATAAATTATTTACATTATTTACAGTAGTTACAATAGAATATTGAGAGCCTGAAATACAGGAAATATAGACATATTGAGAATAGAATATCAGCCCTGTTTGATTATAAGGCAACATATTTTATACCTCATTTATGTTACAATAAATAAAATAAATGACTGTTTAAAAACAAATATGTGCCACGTTAGTATGATAATGATGAAGACACAAGATAACAGAGTAACACTGGGTCATGATCTGTATATTGAAGAGACGTATCATCTTAGAAGATGCATTTTTATAAAATCTTCTTCGAGAATTTATCTAATGTTCACCAAAATAATGAACCACACATACATTAATGATTTGAAGAAAGACTGTCAATTCTAATTCTCTATGTCCACACAATTTTGATTTCTAGTTTGTGTTTTTAAGACTTCCTTAGGATACTAGAGGAAGTCTAACACCAGTGAATATTCTTATTACCAGTGCTTGTCCGTGCTTTATGTAATAATATGTTAACGATTCAGAAATGGATCCCTCAGCTGGTCAAAACCATGCTTGTGTAAAACCACTCAAACTGTTATTTGTGAATAATGGGTGAGGGATTATCATATTTTGAAGGCTTGTGATCAAGTCTTAGTAAAAAAAGGCAGCTCCACGCAGAGCAAGGGAGACCTTATTAAAACCTATATATTAATATTTTATTATTAGCATATTATTAGTTCATTAAAATATATTAAGTAGTCATGCTTTTACCATTTTTAATGGATCGAAAAATCAATGACCTGCTTAAATGCTAAATGTTTGCAATAAACTATATATGTGCAGAAAACGTTTCCTCTTAACATATGTATGTACTATTTCATTATAACATATATTGACAGGCATGTAGCAACATGGTAACAAGTCTTGCCGATTCCAATGATACACAGCAATCAAACACAGTAACATGTAGCAGACTGCCCTGTCTCAACCAAGGAACACATACAAACCAAATATAATGTTATTGTACCTGTGCAAACTTTGACCAAGCCCAGGAACCTATACCTACCAATAAAATATTTCCATTATTCTAACTACACTAGATTAGTGGACACTAGGGGGCAGATTTATCAAGGGTCGAATTAAAAATTCGAATTATTCTATAGTCAAAACTGTAAATTTTGACTAAGGAGTTATTCAAATTCGATTAAGTTTTCAAAATTTATCTTACTCTGGCCCTTTAAGAACTCAAATTCAACTATTTTCCACCTAAAACCTGCTGAATTGCTGTTTAAGTCAATAGGAGAGGTCCAGGGATCAATTCTGAGTTGTTTGCAACCTTGCTGACAATCGAGTTTGTAAAATTCTAATTGAATTCGATTCGAGTTTTCGGGTCGATTCCATAAATCCGAGTTTAAAAAATTTGTTTGTTTTTTTTTTAAATACATTTCGATTGGTCGAATTTATGGGAGTTTTGGGGAGTTTTAAAAATTCACATGAATTCGAAATTCGACCTTTGATAAATGTGCCTCCCGTGTAGATTAGTTGCTTTTGGTAAGTGGTTCTGGAGAAAAAGTGTTTTATTGAAAAGTTGTTAGGGGTAGAAAACCGAAGCCAAATTAAAACTGACCAAGATGTTTAGACTGAATCAAGACTGAATGAAGAAATCTACGGTTTTCATTTGCAGCTCTGTACCCTATGGGGCCGATTCACTAAGCTCGAGTGAAGGATTCGAATGAAAAATACTTCGAATTTCGAAGTATTTTTTTGGTACTTCGACCATCGAATTGGTTAAATTCGTTCGAATTCGAACGAAATCGAACGAAAAATCGTTCGACTATTCGATAGTCGAAGTACTTGCCCTTTAAAAAAAACTTCGACCCCCTACTTCGGCAGGTAAAACCTACCGAAGTCAATGTTAGCCTATGGGGAAGGTCCCCATAGGTTTGCTAACCTTTTTTTGATCGAAGGATTTTTCTTCGATCGTTGGATTAAAATCCTTCGAATCGATCGATCGAACGAAGGATTAGCGCTAAATCCTTCGACTTCGATATTCGAAGTCGAAGGATTTCAATTCGAGGGTCGAATTTCGAAGTATTTTTAACTTCGAAATTCGACCCTTAGTGAATCTGCCCCTATATGTCAGGGGCTTTCCATTTTAAATAGAATTTATTTTACAGTTTCTACAAAACAGGATAAGCTTTTCATACAAGCGCAATACCTAGGGGGTCGGTTAGTTGGTTTGAATTGCCTTAATGTGTAGAACCTTTTAAGATATGAGAAATGCACTTATCTTTTAAATTTTGATTCTATTTTAGGGAAAAATGTTAGGTTTCATGTTGAACTGGTTGTAGAGATACTGAGATACTGTAGGTCCAAGGGATTTATATCACATACAAACAGCTAAAGTGCTAAACATTAAGGGGTAATGTAATAAAAAGTCCTAAATTTGCCCACACCTAGTAGCCTATACCAACCAATGATATGTTTTTCTCATACAGCTGACCATTAAATTATATATGATGATTGGCTGCTATGGGTTACTAGACAAGCAACAAACTGAATACCATTTATTACATTACCCCACTAAAATGTTATATACCAGTAGAGATCAGATCCTATTCACTTTTTCTCCTAAGATCTCATTAGTTATAATGAATATCTTATAAACAGCATCAGGGGGTATCTTTTATCTAGGGCTGGTGCGATAAGGCCTCCATTTTCTTTCCCTGAGAATAAACCCATCTTTTAGCAATTTAACAACCATCTTTCTTGTTATGGAGATACCACAATATTAATGAGATGTATGAAGGGCAAAGGCTTAGGGGGACATTTATCAAATGCCAAGTTGTGTTTTCCTGAAAAATTTGAGCTTTTCCAGGATACTCAAATTTTTCGCGATTTATTATCTCCCGAAGCTGCCAGAATCCAAAATGACTCCAGCTAAAGCCTGCTGAGGTCATGTAGAAGTCAATGGCAGAGGTCCCTTTAACCATTTGAAGATGTTTTTTGCCTTCACAATTTTAGGGTTTTTTACAGTGGTTTTGCACTTGAAAAAACTCGATAAATGTAAGGTATTTGACGTTTTTTAGACTATGACTCAACTCAAGTCATAATTCAAGTCGAGTTGTGAGCTTATTTGAGGTAGAAAAAAACTCAAAAGCTCGACCTTTGATAAATAACCCCCTTAAAGTTTAACTTTTCTGAATAGGATTCATTGTTGTTGACAGTAGTGTGCTGATACATTTCTAGAGCGCAAAATATTTCACACCTAAAAGAAAGAAAAGTACAGATTAGGAAGGTAGATCAAGTATGTTGCATATCTATATCATAGGCAATATTAATGCACCACTCAGTTATTTATTTTACACAGCTTTTTATACCGCTTTTTTCAGCAAATTTCATTTTACACAGCATAATAAATATGCCCCTATGTGTGTATCTGGCGCTCTATAAATACATGTTAATAATAATAATAATATATATTGTTTTTCACAACACTCTTCTACATACTGTATATCAGGGGTGTCCAAAAGGCAGATTGGGATCTACTAGTAGACCTTTAGTTGGTGATCAGTAGATCTCAAGACACTGTCAACAATCAGCTTGTCTAAATTACCCTTCTGTTTTATTCTTTTCATTCAGATATTTAGATATTCAGATATTTATTCTGTTAAGGTTACATAAGAAATAGTTTTTTAAAAATAGTAATATAAATTCTCTTATAAATCAATATAATATTTGAGTAATATTTTCCAAGGTACAGAATGCTAACAGTGATATTATGGATGTAGATGGGACAACATCACTAAAAGTAGACCCCGCGTTATTGAAGTAAAGGCACTCCTGACATATGGCATATAAATATATATTTTTTTTTAAATGTGCTTTCACTTAAATATGCCACTTGATATATCCATTCATTCTGTCAGAAAGAAACAACACATAAAAAATAAACCCACTTATGGCTGCAACTGATCTCAGTTTACAAGTGACATTGTGCTACAATTATTTTTGATTCTGTTCAAAGTTATCCACAAGCAAAAATCTCCAATATTATAAATACATGTCATTCTGGGGAGCAGATCACTGGAATGAGGTGGATATATTACTTAATAGCAAATTTTGGACAATCTGACCACAAAGGGACCTATTTAAGGTTGCTTGAGCTATTTAGCTGTACGCTCCCGATAGTTCCAAAAGCCTGTTCAGGTTAAAATTATAGGTTTTTTGGCCTGAAACAGTGTGAGTTAGGAAACTCAAGCAGGTTTTCCTTAAAGATTGCTTGCATCTAAAAGCAAAAGCAATCCAGTAGACCCCGAAGTGTAATGGCTGCAGAAGCAGCTTTTTGGCTCAAGCTATCTTAAATAGGCCCCTTAGTAGACAAAAATGTAAAAATTCGGTTAGTTGGCCCAGACCAGTCCCAAGAAGCACATTCAGTTTGGCCATTCAGTTACTGCATGAACTGGACAATTGATTCATAAACCAGACCTCCTGAACCATATTCTTATATAGACAGCTTAGGTCAGACATACAGTACAACATAACAACATAACATGACTGTGTGCACCCAGCAATTCCAACTCATTTCCCAAACATGGATATGATAAGTTTATAAGCTGCTCTGTATGTATTAAATAGCCAGATTTCTTCCCTTCAGAAGTCTGAACAGAAGAATTTGGAAACAACTGCTATGTTTTCCATGTAATTCCAAGTATGTTATACATCCGGTTTAAATATTATTTAAATAAATAATAACTAAAACACCAGCATATTGCAAAGTTCTCTACAACAAACACACATATGATACAAATACTGATCAAGTAGCTAAAGAAAGCCATTCTCAGTATAGCTTACAATCTTAAATTATATATTCTTAATGTGTTTACAAGCACAAACATTTTTGTTTAAAGATTTAGATGTTGTACATTTCTGTTAGCTGAAGCTAACATTTAAATTTTGTAGACATTTATTACATTAAGATTTTATACTGAACTGCTTGGCAATTTTAAAGCCCAATTTAAAAGGCTCATTGCTTTATTATCTTGTATATGTAAAATTATTTTGTTTCTATTGCACAACATATTTTCTTTTAATTGCAGTGTGTGCATTCACCATCGGGCCTTCTATGCCATCTTTTATCTGTTACCAATACAAATTCACACACAGGGGAATGGGATAATCCAGAGAGGGACCAAAAGGATTTAACCAAAAGAGGAGCAGAAGCCATGCCAGGTCAAATGCTAACTTTCTAAGATTAAGGAGAACCCATGTTAACAGAGAAAACCTATTTACCCAAGCAGAGAGCAATTCTAGCCCAGCCCTATAAATATCTTCTCACAACGCCTGATTGGGGCAAAGGACTGCGGGACCTTATCATTGCTGGATAGGGCAGCCTCAGAAATCCCAGCAGGTTTTTTCTTGTGTAAGAGATTTTAGCTCACTTATGATGTTAACCGCATCATACTCAGGCAGGGTATGTGCCCTTATGTACTATGGGGAGCTTGAGAGTTAGGAACTGGTGTATAGCTTTCGTAATGCAAACTATGAACTGGTCAAATATTTCTGTTTTTGTCCTGGCCAGTTTTTATTTTTGTGGAAATTTAATCTCAGCCTGAATACAATACTTGCCTGTTAATACACATTTCACTGACAAAGAGGCTTCTCATCATCCTGTATTTCCTCTGTCTCATCCTCTGAACCTGTGAAATAGAAAAAATACTTTTGTCCATGTGAATTACCCTTAATTTATTAAAGGGGTAGTTTGCCTTTAGGTTAACTTTTAGTAAACAGGTATTGGATCTGTTATCCAGAAACATGTTATCAAATAAGCTCCAAATTACGGGCAGGCCATCTCCTATCGAATCCATTTTATCCTAATAATTGAAAATTTTAAAAATGATTTCCTTTCTCTCTATAATTATAGCACAGTACCTTGCACATTATCCCAGATAAGATATAATTAAACTTTATTGGAGGCAAAACAAGCCTGTTGGGTTTAATCAATGTTTAAATGATTTTTTAGTATACTTAAGGTATGGTGATCCAAATTATAGAAAGATTCATTATTTAGAAAATCCCAGGTCCCAAGCATTCTGGATAACGGCTCACAAGAAGCCAAAAAACTATTGCCCTGTGAAGCTGCAATTTTATTGTTACAGTTTATTTCCTATTCATATATCTCATTGACACAACTGCTTGGTTGCTAGGGATATTTGGACCATAGCAACCAAATAGCTGCTGAAATTCCAAACTGGAGAGCTGATAAACAAAAAAGCTTTACCATTCAAAAACCACAAATAATGAGAAAAAAAGACCAATTGCAAATTGTTTTGAAATAGTATTTTAAGGTGAATTACCACCTGAATATACATAAATACATAGCATTACAGTGTTGGCATTTCCAAAAATTAAGCCTTATCTGTGCACTCCTGGGTATTCATAAAAACATTATTTTTTAAATCATATCAATATCATCCTGGTATTAATTGATATGATTTAATAAAGATTGTTTTTATGAATACCCAGGAGTGTACAGATATTTAGCAAAATTTTGTGAGTCCTCTGAGAGCAGCACCTGGGCAGTTAATTCTGAAATAAGAAAAATGTGTGGATCATCTTAAAGGGATTCTCCCATGGGAAAACATGTTTTGTTTTTCAAAATGAATCAGTTAATAGTGCTGCTCCAGAAGAATCCTGCACTGAAATTTGTTTTTTAAAAGAGCAAACACATTTTTTCGATTTATTTTTTAAATCTGACATGGGGCTAGACATATTGTTAGTTTCCCAGGTGCCCCCAGTCATGTGACTTGTAGCAGAACAATGGTAATGTAACAATGGTAATGTAACAAGATAACAGCTATCTGACACAAGATAACAACTCCCTGGTAGATATGAGAATAAAGAATAAAATAGTACCACTGTAAATCCTTCAGTTACATTGCGTTTGAGAAACAATAGCATATTTGAAAGCAGTTCCATCATGAAGTGCTGGCTCTTTCTGAAAGCACATGACCATGCAAAACTACCATAGATGGCTGCCTACACACCAATATTACAACTAGAAATATATACTTGCTTGTTCAGGAATAACATTTTATATGGTGGAGTAAATTATTTGCAGTGTAAACAGTGTAATTTAGAAATAAAAATTACAGTATTTCATTAAGAACTCGCATTTTGAGAAATGCCGTACAAGCAAAATGATGACTGAAGAGCAGAATTTCTCAAAATGTGGTTTCTTTTTTGCACTGCAGACAGTAATGGAACCAAACAAGAACATGTTTGTTGTTAGAGTCTGTTTACAGAGCATGCAAAAGTACCAGGAAGATGTAAGAGATGTCTCAGTTTTTGTATGCACATACTCTGCTGCTATTGCTGTGTTTTGCCTGTGAGCATACATTTAAAGATATTTAGGCATACTGCTGGATATTAGCAGAATATAAGAGCAGTTCACTGCCTATGTGACTTATTGCTCTGTTCCGTGAAGTGTGCATTCCCTTTTCCTTCAAAATATCGACTGATAGAGACAGAAAAAATAAAGAATTTATAGTAAATTAGCAGGAATATCTTATAATGGCTGACAGGCATACTTATTAAACTAAGTCTCGTGTAAATGCTTTAGCTTGAAACAGGAAAACGAACTATTAGTGACACAAGATAAAGTTCCATGCAGTGCTAGTTCCCACCCCTTCCTTCCTGCAAACTGTAATTCAGACCAGGCGAGTTGGCTGATAATTGCTGTGGCTTAACAGTTTGCTTAATAGGAAACACAAGAAATGATTCCACCTGTAAACAACACAGTGGTTTTCCTAAAATTCGAGGAAATTATGTTGCTTAATATGCTGGAATAAACTGCTCTGAAATATAACCAGTAAACCTATGTGGAATACAAACTTGAAAAGGGACTTTTTCTGAAATGGACAAATAGATTTTACATGTAGAATTAAAAAAAAAAATAAGCTAGGTTTTCTTACATAAATCTAAATCAAATAGACTTGGGATAGAAGTCATACTTAATAAAGTTGTGGGCAAGGTGCAAAAGCATGTTTTTCCCATAACTCATGTGTAATTGCAGCTCTGTGGGGTAGCTTCATCTGCTGCAATAGCATCCAATGCAATGCAATTTTCAATATAGGTACTGGATCATTTCTGACATTTACAAAACTGTGTAAAATGTTGTGTAAAATAAATGGCAAGTTTATCAAGGTGTGTTTTATCTGGTGTTCACCAGAGTTGCTTTTGTTATTTTACACTGCTTCAGACCTTTGTAAGGAAGTTCCAGCGGAAGTTGCTCAAAGAAAAAAAAATTACTCCATATTTACACTGTTTTTTACAAGGCAGTGCCTGGGTATTATTCTGCTGTTTTTTACCCCATATAATAAATCTGCCCTTACAATCAAAATGATGACTGCCCGTGATTCTTTAGGTCAGGGGTGTCCAACCCGCGGCCCAGGATGAATATGAATGCAGACCAGCTTGTAACCAATCCAAGTAACGTCATGTTTCAATGTCACACACAGAGAGTGTATGTATGTGATCGCTAATTGTGTGCATGTGTGATTTAAATTTTACATGGGGTGTGCGGTGTGTGGCTTCCTAGAGCAGAAAAAGCAGTTAACAAGTGAGCGTTCGGTTACAAAGACCTACAAATTCTTCAGCGGCATTGTCCGCTATGATAGTGATATATGCAGCGCCTACATTTGTGAGCAACTTTTTTCAAGAATGAACACACTAATGGGCAAATGTATCAAGGGTCGAATATCGAGGGTTAATTAACCCTCGATATTCGACTGGGGAATTAAAATCCTTCGACTTCAAATATTGAAGTCGAAGGATTTTGCACAAATAGTTCGATCGAACGATCGTAGGAATAATCGTTTGATCGAAGGATTCGAAGGATTATCCCTCGACCAAAAAAAGATAGCCAAGCCTATGGGGACCTTATCTGATGAGCACCTTGAGAATTCACTGAGAATTGCAACTACTTTCATTCAACCAGATATTGATACATTAGTTTCTCAAACACAATGTCAAAAATCTCACAAGGTTTATGATACCCTCTATTCTTTCACTTTTACAATAAAATAAATCAAAAGCTAGCGTTAGTGTTTGTGTGTATTTGGAGTGTGGCCCCAGAAAATTTTTCTTCTTCCAATGTGGCCCAGGGAAGCCAAAAGGTTTTTATCCAAAGGGTCCTTCTTGCCCATATAACCATGGCTGAAGATTTTGCTTAAAGTTGTAAGGTATCCATGGATAAATCACATGGGCAGTGAACTGCACTAAGGCCAAGGGCAGACATTGCTTTGGCTTCACTGCTCTCAGGCAATTTTTTTGAGGCTGAGAGAAGCGGATCCACTCCGTGCCCCATTCATTTGAACTGCTTGCACCCACAAGAGTCACACGTTCTGCTGCATATGACTGCACCCAGGCAGTCGCACACGCTCTTCTGCGTGTGACTGTTTGGGTGCTTTTGTGTATTTGGACCAACCTCCACTCCACTGCATATGACTGCAGGCAATCTTATACAAAGGACAGGAGATGGGCACGATGATCCATTTCTCTCAGCCTCCAAAGATACGCATGCTAAGAGCAGCTGTACCAACACTCTGTCTGCCCTTGGCATATCAAAGACATTGTTTATTGCTGCTGATAAGGCTTCCTCAAGCTATAAGGTACCCCCAAGGTACCCATTCCCCATGGAGCCCAGAACGGAGGGTTAGCAGTGAACAGTGAAGCAATGGAGGTTTGTAGCTGTCTGAAACCAAACCGTGGCTGCAGCAGTGCACCAAAATGTAGGAGCCAAAGTTTCCTTCAGCGGCCAGAGCTCAGTGGTTGTGGTTCCAAATTTGAAATGGTGTGATGTAGCTGCTCATCCAAATCCTGGTCAAAATTCGTGAGAAACAACGATAATGCATATTTCTATGTCCCCTGTCCTGCGGTTTTGAGCAGTATTGTGACCCAGGTCCTGAACACGTGGAATGGGGAATAACAGTGATGCATATTATTTTGTCACTGTAGTAGTTGGCAGTGCACGTGCCCTTTAGGAGAAACAACAACACAGCTGGAACTGCCTTTGGGTTAGTAGGGCAGTGCTATAGCATGCCCCTGTAACCTGTTTTGTACGTAGGTGTCCTATGAATGGGTCAGTTTGGTCATGGCAGTGCAGAAGCATGTCTTGCATATGTTAAAAAAATATGCTGTAAATGCTAAAAAATAAAATGTAGTAAAAAAAAATAGTAGATTAGAAAATGAGATTACATGACAACGCAGAACCCATATATTAATTATTAATCAGTCTTGCTGTATCGGCTTCTGGCAGATATTGTTTGACTTTTGGCTCTTTTTATTTATGATGATCCCTAAGCAGCCCAGACCACACTGAGCATGTGCACAGTCTTGGTATTGCAAAGATGTTTAACCAAGTTACAAGATGATGACCCCCTGTGGCCAATTTTGAAAACATAAATCATTTGTTTTATCAGGCTTCTGGTGCAGTAAGTTCATGTTTCGTATACAAAATACAGAATTTCTGTTTTAGACTTTCCCTTTAACCTCCTACCTCCAGGATGCAGGATAGCAAAGAAATGTTAAAGGAGGTGGTTAATGTTTTGACGCCGGCGTCCGTTTTTATGGACGCCGGTGAATTTTCGCTGCGGGAATTGGCCGCAAATTCCGGTCTGGGGAAACAATTCGCCCATTACTACTTCCCAGTGTTCTGTTGTTAGGCTGCTGGGGGGAAAGGTAGGTGGGTGATATCACTCCAACTTGCAGTACATAAGTAAAGAGTAACTGAAGTTTATCAGAGCACATGTCACATGACTGGGGGCAGCTGGGAAACTTTCAATATGTCTAGCTCCATGTCAGATTTCAAAATGAAATATAAAAAATCTGTTTGGTCTTTTGAGAAACAGATTTCAGCGCAGAATTCTGCTGGAGCAGCACTATTAACTGGTGCCTTTTGAAAAAAAAAATGTTTTCCCATGACAGTATTCCTGAGTAACCTGTGTACATCATTCATGAAAAAAAGAGCACTGCACACTTTTTGGGTTGCCCATTTGCACAGGCCCTGCTTGAGGTCCAGGAAGATAAATTCACAGACTGTGTGAGAGTGCGAGCTCCTAGAGTCCTCCTATGTAGGGGGCCAGAATTTTTTTTTGCTGAGGAGCCTAGCCCTCTGACATTGTGCCACTGATACAATGACTTTTATGCCACGGATACAATGATATTAAAAACACAGTAAAGGGTACAGACTCATCAGATACATTAAATACAATGACAGTTGCAAGTGTAATCCCATATATATTAGCTCTGAAATGGTCTGGACTGCTGAATAAGTCTAAATGTGTCATTTAGTGCCAGATGTGAGCATAGCACACAGCAGGGCAAAAAGCTCTGTTGTATACATGACAGGCAGCTAAGAATTGATTAGCTGAGAATGTAGCTACCTGAAAGGTCTTGCATGATGGCTGGCATAGGATCATGCATAATAAACTGAGATGGCCGTCTACATATCGTTATTTATACTCCAATAAAAACATGAATGAACTTTAAAATACAATTTTAAATGGCAGAATGAACAAAGTTTAATATAGTATTAAAAACAACACCTCAAACCCATGCCACTATAATTTAAAGAGCTGGAAACATGCTTTCCAGTTCTTCTTAATATAGTGCCATGAAGAAGTAGTTACATATCCACTATCCATATGTTTGAGAGACAATTAGACTCAGAATAATACTGTATTTCAGGTTTGCTAGCACTTAAGTGTCACGATGCGTTGCATATGAATGTATTTTGGATTGGCTGGGCTACAATGCTCAGAGTATAATGTTAATTTTTGATCTGGCTGGTCTAAAATACTTGTATTACTGTACTTCTCAGCTGGTTACCGATACTGGTGTACACAGGTTTGGGATTAAAAAGGCAGTTTTCATACTGCTGTGAATAAAAGTCTTATGCCTATAATCTAATATAATATCTATAGGATATTCATAATTATCCTACAGATAGTTTAAGGTGGCAGTAGCTTCAGGGTTCGCCAGCATTAATAACTGCACTATTTGCAAGAAGAAGTGGGAAAACACCAAGCACTGTTCCTTACAACAGTGTAAGAAGCAGCTTTGGACGCAAGTTAACTTGCACAGATTCATGGAGCAATTGTGAATGTGTTTTTCCCAAGTAAATGAGACATATACTGCATCACGTATTTCCTCTTTAAAAGCAGTTTTAAACTGCTACTGTATGCACATAGTAAGAATAAAGGCAAACAGCACATCTCCAGCCACTATAGGTACTACAGTGCTTTCAGGAGGATTTCAGCCTGATACAGCCACAAGATGGAGCCATTTCATAACAAATAGTATAGCTGGTAATGTTACTGTTTTAAATCATTTGTAGTTTATTTTGAAATTTACTAAGTAAGGCGGTTTATATAGGTCCAAAAGAACTCAATGTTATTAATATCCATTATTTATACAGGACCAACATGTTTAAGTAGCCGTTTACAGAAGTGTCTATGTAGGTTAGCCCCTGTCTTATACTAGGTACCAATCCCAGTCACATACAGAAAAAACCCAAACAGACACCAGGAGAACAAAGACCCAATTGTCCCCAATCCTTGCATAGTGTCCATACAAAGAAATTGACACTGAAATTTTGGGTTAAGGGTAATTGTCAGTACCATATAACAATCTACAAAAGTATAATTGATATTTAATAAATCTGCTCACAAACAGTTCTTCATATAACACAATTCTAATAGCCCATAGGCACAAAATTTGTGTTTACCTGTCAGGGATTCAGGTGGAGAATAGAACTGGCCTTCAGACATAGGCCCCGGTGGGGGAACAGCAGCTCGTTCAGAAACACTCCGTATCATCAGAAACCCTGAAGAAATAGCAAAATGGGCACAAATTAATTTACACTCTAAGGTTGGAAAACATTTTGAAAGAAAAGAGCACCTATTGTTTCACCCAGTGTATACTACTTTTGCAAGAAAATGCCTCCTCCTCACTCCTACGTCACATGTATGTACTTAATGATTATGCACATGCAGGTGTCCCCACATGACCGCCCAAAGAAGAGGGGTATTTTCCTGCAAAAATAGTATGCAGGAAGCAAAACAATAGAAAGCTATAGGTATGGAATGTTCTATGCAGAAACCCTTATTCTAGAAAGCTTTGAAGTACAGGAAGCCAATCTCCCATAGACTCCACAATTCAAATTTTTAAAAATAATTTCCTTTTTTCTCTGTTCTCCCAACTTAGATATAATTAATTTTATTGGCAGAAAAGCAATCGTATTGGGTTTGTTTAAATGATTTTTAGTAGATGTCTTAAGTATGGAGTTCCAATTACAGAAAGACCTCTTATCCGGAAGACCCCAGGAACTTAGCATTCCGCATAACATGTACCATACCTATATAAATGAGCTGTTCAACTTTATCCATCAATATAACATTACATTTGACTGGAAATATACAAATTAAAGTTTTAAGAAAATGTGCAAAAATAATGCACACTTTGCGTAAGTGTAGCCTGACAAGTGTATAGTAGGTACAGAAGTTGGCAAGAGAATAGCATGCCAATTTGAATTCTTCATGGAAAGTGTTCATACCTTGCCACCATTTATTAACCTGCTGAGAAGGATTTGTTGAGTGCCTATTTGCCCATTCTGCTATTGGCTAGGGTTTGCTGCTCCCTATGCTGAGAATTCTGCTCAGCCTTGGTAAGCAGCAATGTTATGAGTCTATTAGTTCCAATAAAAGTGATTATCCTGCATGGGCAAGGTCACAAGAAGGGGGTCTGCAGTCCTGTCATGGCAAATGGCAGCCATAAAATCTGGATGAACCAATTAGCATACTGCAAAATGTGCATGGCTCCATGTGGGAGTGGATGGAGTTTTGTGTAGACAGTGGGTGTGTTAGAACATAATGGAGCATTACAAGGGCAGGTTTCTACCAGCAAACTGATAGCAAATTAGTTCAATCAGAAATATTTTTCGTTAAAACTAATTAACTCCATTCCAGGTAAACCGAACAACATCCACCCTTATACTTAAAAATCCCCCAATGGTATAAGCTTTCTGTCAAAGACAATAAAATAAATAAAAACCTGTGCCCTACTATATTCAGTAAATGATGGCAAAACAAATAAGGGTTTTACACATTTACTTGCTGCAGACACGTGTGCAAAGAGTACTTCTGAACAAAATCGCCATGTTTTGTACCCACAATGCAGCATGTCTCCCAGTATTCTAACACATTGACTGACACAATTGCAATTTCTGAGTTTGGAATAAGATTGACATATGTGCTGATTCTTTTGGTGCATCTGTGCTGCGTCTATTGATGCAGGTAACTGTGGGAACACTGAAGCTACTGATTGGTTCAGAGGTGGTGGTAGCTCCAGTGTTTCCCTGGTTTAAGAGATTCCAGAGCAATCAATTTCCAGTAGGAGGCAGAAGGAAGTCATTGGTGCAAAGTGCAACTATACAGAAGTGCAAGAAGCCCATATTAATAAAAGTAATTGAATGAGTTTTTTTCGTTCAAGTGAAAGTTGCAGAGACATTTGCTGACCGGCAACTGCAGTGTGATAAGTAAATCTGGAAAAGTAAATTTTCCTACCAAACCTAACTATTACTTCATTGTCCTAAACATGTTTAGCAGCACCACCAGCAGCTTAAATGATCTTCAATTCTACAACAACATTCTGCCCATTTAAAGACACCATTACCCAGTCCTACAACCTATTTTGCATCAAATTTTGTTAAATTACAGGACACATTGTCATATTCCCAACATCCCCATTCATCAAAAATGTTTTTGTTTTCATTCATAATAAATTCATTACTTTTTTAAACTGCACATAAATGCTGGCAAGGTTGCGAATCTTATCATCATGTTTTGTGAAATGACAAAAATTAAAAGAATTTTAAAGAAAATGAACCCACTTTTTTCTTCCTCTGCTTCTTGAGGCAATACTTTGAAGTCAAGGAACCATGCTTCTATCCATGCCAGAATAAAGGACATAATTGGAAGGACATAGCCAAAAGCACCAGTATAAAAGAGCTAGGGGATAGACAGAATATTTTTTGCATTACACATTTTGACAGCATTTGATCAAATTCAATGTAAGCTATATATATATTGTCAATATACCTTAGATAAGATGACTTTCACTAACAAGAAGGCACAAGTTATTGCTGTTGACACCTAGATTGGAAACAAACACAGCATCAAACCTACATTTGAACCACATGTTTGTGTCAGTTTGTATACTAGAGGCATGGCTCCACATATGTGATCGTCAGCCAGTTGGTATTTTTTTTGTACCTACAGTAGCAGGAAAAACAGTGGTTTGGTCCAAGAATAAAAATAAAAGCTGTATTTTTAATTTAAATGTATCCAGCCATGTTACTTTATGCTTTCTATACAGTACTGGCTCTGTCTGGTATTTCTCGTTCAAATAAGTTTAAATACACAGACAAAGTAAATGCCATGTCCGATATCAGCTGTAGAATGTGTCTTCAAAGTGTTCCTGTATATTGCTTACATCTATATTTATCAGTTAAAAAAGAAACTAGACAAAGCACACACTTATATTTTATAATTGCGTTCCAGGGTCAAGTGACATAAGCATGCTTGGTCTAAACAATAGAAGAAGGAAGAAACAAATGCTTTTGATTAAAACACGGGTCACACAAATAGATGTGACCTAGGAGGCTCATTCATTGCAAGTCCGGTGACTACACACTGAAAATGATGCACATTTTTTTTTTCTTGCAGATCATAAATATGCTTATTACTTAAAGCAGGCATGTCCAAAGTCAGGCCCGGGGGCCAAATGCACTCCATTTTCAATTTCAAACCGTCCCTCAGCCTCCGTCATAAAATTAATAATAAAGCGGCCAAGTATAGACCAAGTGGCAGATCATTTCACTAATGTGCCCAAATATTACTGCTCCAGCTACATGATTCCTTGTTTAAATTAGTTAAATGATGTTATTGGTTCAAAGAATATCAGGCTGAATGGTCGGCATCCACACATTTTCACCTCACTAAATCTGGCCCTCGTTGCAAAAAGTTTGGACATCCCTGACTTAAAGGCTGCATGTAAGCAGAGCTTTGCTATCTAATGCTGCTTGATATAGCCTTTAAAGAGTCTCACAGTACTCCATAATAGATAAACGTCCTATTATTTCATGTTTTAATGGTTTATTAGTAGACAAAGTATGGTGAGCCAAATTAAGTTATTGATCCCTTATCCAGAAAACTACAGGTCCCAAGGATTCTGGTTAACACGTCCCATACCTTTACCGGCCTGATACACACTCCAGTTTATTTCACTTGTGAAAGTATGCAACGGTCTGATTTTGCAAAGAAATTGGATAGGTAGAATAGTTGATGTATATATTTACAGTTCATTTATGGATATTTCAACTTGACCAAATAACAGTATACCACTATACTTATATATTTGCAAAATTCTTGCCATATAGCAAGGGTAAAAACTCTTATTGGTAGTCAGCTGGCAATATATGAAAGCTTACCCATGTTGGTACTTTTAGAAATCCAACTGTAAGGGGCCGATTCACTAACTTCGAGTGAAGGATTCGAAGTAAAAAAACTTAGAATTTTTGTGCTCCTCGACTATCGAATTGGCGTAAATTCGCCTGAGTAGAATGATTCGAATAGATCGAGCGCAAAAACGCTGCGACTATTCGCCCATTCGATAGTCGAAGTACTGTCTCTTTTAAAAATACTTTGACTGCCTACTTCGCCACATAAAACCTACCGAATTGCTTTAAAAGCCTATGGGAAAGTCCCATAGGCTTGTTTTCCAAGTTTTTGAACGAATAAAAAGGCATTCGATCGAATGAAAATCCTTCGAGCGAATATTCGATCGAGCGCCTATTCGCCTGGCGAATATTCGCCAATTCGACTATTCGCCAGCGTGTAAATTCGCCCGAATTGCCTATTCGATTCTATTCCCCAGTCGAATTTCGAGGGATTTAACCCCTCGAAATTCGACCCTTGATGAATTTGCCCCTTATTCTCATTCAAAAATCTATAAATGGCTTCCTCATTTCTTACACTCATTCACTTCCTGATTAATAGGGCATCACTTGTTATATGAAACAAAGCAACAGTAGTGTAAAGGTTATACATTTATTGGCTAACTAAGAAAATATCCACCAAAAGATTTCAGAACATTTTAGATCCTTTTTCAAAGCTGATTAAAATAAAGCTTTGTTGGCCCTGACAAAACTGATATACCGTATATTTAAACAGAATTTTGTACACCAAAAACAGTGCAAAACAAAAGAAAAAAACACAGAAGCATAATTTGGACAACCAACCTGCCATATGTATGTCTCTGCTTGAACTCCGAATTACGCTTATGTGTTTTTTTTCATGTGTTTCTCACTGTTTTTTTGTGTAAAAAAGTCTGTATAAATATATGACAGAGCCAACTTATGCTTCATACAAAATAGGAATGGCTAACACTGTACAAAAAAAACTTTACCTGGAATATAAAGATGGAAACTTACCGCTACTGCCCACCAATGCCGTAGCTTACACATTGCGTAAGCAGCAATAAGTAGATTAAATCGAAAGAATGAAAGCAACTGTAAGGAGAGAAAATATATGTTAAAATGGCAGCTGCCCACAGATAAAATATCTGCAAAGTTATGTCTCCTACGGATTAATACAACCTTTTAGCACAAATTTTTTAATGTTTGTCTTACAGTTTATTTAGAAGCATGTTATTTGCTGTTTAAAGTGGTCCAACACAAAAATAGCTCTTTTGGCCTAATATGAAAAAAGCATCTTTCCAAAATACATTAAATACATATTTACAATGGTTTAAAAGATAATTGTGAATTAAATGAATTTTGAAAGCATTACCTGTCTTTTTGTGTATATTCTCTGACCAACTAGTTCTGACTCCATTAACAATGTAGCTGAGGAAACTAATTAACAGGCCTGTAGGAGAACTGACTGCTGCTACATTGTTTCAGGAGAGAAGAGAGGGATAAACAAATACTGTTTGCAATTGCAATGGATATTGCAGAAACAGAATATATTTATTACAGGCACATTGCATGCTGAGTCTGGGTGTGCGCAAACAGCCGCAAAGCACATGACCAGGCTCGTCACTGAGCTAAGCACTGGCGTTCAGTGTTGAGCGTGGCACGCATGGGTGCAAGTGCTCTTAGAATAAGCAATAAGGGGTGCACTCTTGAGCCCCATGAGGTCATAAGTGGGGTCTGGGTCAGTGCAAATAGCCACAGGTCTCTGCCTTCTGTGTCAGAGAGCAGAAACCTGTGGCTCCCTACACAAAAATTGTGCTGATTGTGTTAGTTACATAGGCATCAGGACAGGGCAAGATGTGTGTCCTGCCACTGAGGTTATGCCTGACTGATGCAGAGCTCAGTGCTGAGTGCAGCATACAGGGGGGCGCAAATGCTCCGAAAATAAGCACTGAGGGGGAGGGTGCTTTTGCTCTTGTCACAGAATGCCAGGCACTTACACCTCCAGGGTCATAAATTATTATTTAATTATTAAAAGGACGAAGACACCAGTCTCTAGATTATTTATCAAAAAAAATTCCCAAATTTTTTAAAATGTGAATTATATCTTACACTTTATACGTGTCCATAATTTAACCATAATGGTATAAAATGTGCATTCTTAAGCTACAATTAATGTCACATACCCTGGGATATTTAAAGGAAAACTATACCCCCCAAACAATGTAGGTCTCTATTAAAAGATACTCAGTAAAACAGCTCATGTGTAAAACCCTTCTTCATGTAAATGAACCATTATCATAATAATATACTTTTTTAGTAGTATGTGCCATTGGGTAATCATAAATAGAAAATTGCCATTTAAAAAAATAAGGGCCGCCCCTCAAGATCGTAAGATTCACTGTGCACACATACAAACCACATGTAAGGTCACATGAGCCAATTAACAGACAGAGTTCTGCCTTTTGCTTCCTCACTTCTTCCTGTTACAGTTAGTGTTGTAGTATTTCTGGTCAGGTGATCTCTGAAGCAGCACAGATAGAGTCACGAAATGGTGGTTCAAGGCAAGAGATGTAAAAGGGCAATATTTATGTAAATATATATTCCAGTTTGGTAAGATTCTTTAATATGTCATTCAATTTGATATAAACTATCCGTTGCTTAAGTATTCATTTTGGGGGTATAGTTTTCCTTTAAGTTCAAACACATGATGAGAACAAACTGTGGGTAATGCCTTTAATATTTCACAGAATTCTGGCACAAAAACTTGTCTGTACATAAGGGTAATAGCAACTGGGACTACAACCAGCCTAGCATTTTTTTTCTCCTGAACAATTTTAGCTCAGTGGGTGGCCAGCAAAGAAATAAGAATTGTCCTTCCATTAACTTGTTAGGTTGACTTTTGCTCTGGAAATGTTCACTGCAGTTTAAAAAATATACTCTACAGGACAGACATAATTTGAATACATTTCAGCAAAATGCAGACACATTGAACCAGATTCAATTTCATGAGGAAAACTTATATCAGGAGATGTGCAACTGTATCCAACTTAATAGATATTTTCCATGCAAGGACATCTAACATAGTGCCAGATACTATTTGATGGGACAAACTCTATGTCTGTTGGAACATATGGAATTTCATTAGGAGATTGGGAGGTATTCCCCATTAAATTGAAATTGGCCCAAAATCTCTGTTATGGTTCTGCCCAAGAAATCATACTAGAGAACAATTGAATAAGTTGCCCTTGATTAAAAATATTGTAAGTATTAACGGGAAGCAAAGTGGAATTTGTTATTATTGTAAATGACAGTATGTATTAGATGGCATACCATACATTGAAACTGTTTTACATATTCTGAGACTGCCGTACAACTTTGTACTTACAAAAATGTCAAAGAATGAATAATAGTAGTCATAGTTTAAAACTTCCTTTTGCAAAGCATCCAAAATACTTCCATGTACCTGTAAAAACAGAAGTAATTGCTGCATGAACAGAGCATTTAATTTTAAATAAGGATACAAGATCATGAGACAAAAAAGCTGCAGCCATTACATATCAATTTAGTGCAAGCATTTCACCCTAGCTTCCATCCACACTTTCATGAAATTAAGCAATTCATCTGCTATTGCCGCACTGAGAGGCTAGCCACATGTTTCTTGTCACACCTAACAGGGCTCCTATTATTTTTTAAATCTAATTACCAGGAAACAAGAGTGGCCTTACTATTTAAATGAATTCACTGGGGGCATGGTTAGTCAACCAGGGTTGAAAATGGTTTTCTCAAACGTAAAATAAGTCTATGCTAGCATATGTATTTCCTGATAAAATGGACAACATGTATAGAAAGTGTTACATGAATCAAAATATATATTTTAGACCAATTAACGAATCATCAAGCACTAAAATGTAATGTACTCCTTTAGTTACCTGGACTGCAATTTATAATAGAGGTATCAGATCTGGAAACTTGTTATGCAGAAAGCTCTGAATTATGGGAAGGCTGTATCCCATAGACTCAATATTTAGCATATAAATAATTTTAAAATTGATTTCCATTTTCTCTGTAATAATTAAACAGTACCTTGTACTTGAGGGTCAATGAAACCATATAAATTCTATTGGGTTTATTTTTTTTTTAAGCATTTTTTAGCAGAGGTGAAGTATGGTCATCCAAATTACAGAAAACCCCTTTTCCGGGAAGCAGCAGGTCCCAAGCATACTGCATAACAGGTCTTATACCTGTATTTACATACTACCTGGTTGTATAAACGCTAGTACAGAACAAATCTGTATTGATTTCTACTAAACATGCGTATTTCAGAGTAGGATAACTATATAATCGCTTCTCTAATGAGACAAAAAAAATAAGTGGTGTGAAGACTACTTGTTTTTATTTCTCTCAGCCCTGGGAGAACTAGGTGAGATTAGTAACAGTCACAAAAAAGGGACAACCCTCTTTTATGCCCTTACCAAATATCCTAAATTACTAGTATTTGCTAAGTACACTTTATGACCTTTAAATCTATTCACCAAAATCAGGGACTGGGGTTCATCCACAAATAGATGTCAATCCTGCTACTAAAGCTACACTTTTTACTAAAGTGCCTGTGCATGACTTATTCATAAAAATTCAAGTGTTTTCACAATCATCTAAAATTTTTATAGTAATTCTGCTTTATGACTATAACAAAGTGACATGTGCAATTAAAAACTGAACCGGTCATTATGTTATAAAAAGAAAAATATGTGAAAGCACCAGTATAGTGATAAGTGCAATCAAGTGTTACTCAATTTTAAAACTGAGATGCCAGTTGTAAGCACAGTGATTAAAGTGATCCAGTGCAACTGTATATTATTCAACGTAAAAACTTAGATACCAGTATGGGACCTGTTATCCAGATTGTTAGGGACCTGGGATTTTCCGGATAATGGATCTTTCCATAATTTGGATCTTCATATCTTAAGTCTACTAGAAAATCATGTAAACATTTAATAAACCCAATAGGCTGGTTCTGATTCCAATAAGGAGTAATTATATCTTGGTTTGAATCAAGTACAATGTAGTTTTATTATTACAGAGAAAAATAAAATAATGTTTAAAAATATGGATTATTTTATTATAATGGAGTCTATTGGAGACAGCCTTTCCATAATTCTGAGCTTTCTGGGTAATTGGTTTCAGGATAACGGATCCCATACCGGTACCAGTTAATAAGTACATCAATTCAATTTATCAAATGATTAAAATATTGCATTGCGGAAAAAGAAAATATAGTAGGGTGGAAATATCCCAAATAATTTATGAAGCTATGAAGTCCCTGGGTATTCCACCATCTAGGAGAAGGCAGTAACCTAGGGGCTGCGGTCTCAACAATTACAACAGGAAACAGGAAAATAGATGTAAGAAAATGGTTTAGAGAGAAAGAAGTTCTATTGCTCAAGTTGATTATCTATATAAAAGAGAAACAGAATTTGGCCACCCAAACAACACGTGGTTGTAATCAATAGCACCAAAAGAGAAAAATAGAGGGAGAACCCCACTACTGTCCTGACACTAGGTATTCAGGGTTGATTTACATACATTTAATTCTATAATCCACAGCAAAGTGATAAACAGGAAGTCAAAGGTCGCAAAAAGGCAGAAAGTTCTTCGAACATCTGAGATTCCTTTTTTTCCTGAGCCCTCTAAAGATTCAAGTCTTGATACAAGCTCTGTACTGTTGATTGACTGGACTTCGTGTACAGAACTGTGAGAGCTCAGAAGACTGTTAGGCATGTACTCCGCCTCATCTCTGTAACGATTCATCTTGAGATAAATTGGAGGGCCTTTCTTTCTCCTTCATACAGTATATCACTTTAGGATATTTCCATAAAGTAACAGCATGTCTGTAAAGAAATTCAACAAACAAACAAATGAATGTGTCTTATATAAATGAGTTTGTCATATACATTTATATGTGTATATGTCAGTGACAGCTTAGCTAGATTTATTACAAAATTACAAAAATATTATAAAATGTAACATAGTAACAATACATAAGGTTGAAAAAAAGGCCATGTTAAACTTCGTAGGGGTTATTTTTTTGACATGCAAATTCGGGAGCGGCAGAGGACACAGGCCAACACCGTCCTTACTGCCTGCTCTATGGCAAAGCAAGACACCTCATATTCTGTCCCCATATAGAGGACAACACACATCTGAGCTTACGTTCTGGGAGCATCTGACGAAATATAGTAGTGTCTGCGTTTTTGACTGAGATGCACCATGCAGCAGTATGAGCACAAAAGGAACCTTGTACTTAACATGCTTTTGTTCAAGCTTTTTGTTCTGTGCTCTTGTGTTATTTTTGTGCTGACTGAACAGATTGCAAATGAGGGGGGAATTTGTATGCAAACATCAACAACACTGTGTGATGCCCATATGACTGCAATATGATGTGTGCAAAATCTTCCTGAATGCATGATTTCCTTCATCTAGAAAATGTGTTTGATTTTAAGAAATTATGGCGGTACAGCTATGTGATCTATTATTTTTGAGGACATGAGGTTTTTTGAATTTGAGCTGCATGCTGAGGATCAATTGCAAACTCACTCAACAGTTATGTCCCATGTGGCCCCCTTCAAGTCGCAGACTAACTCAGAGTTAGAGAGCTGAAAAGCAGGAAGTTGGGTTCTACCTATTACATTAGACATCAGCTCAGTCCAGCCTTTATACATAAATTTTTAGCTAACATACATTTTTATTTATCTATTTACCCAGTTTTTATTTTGACACTAAATTGTTCCTTTAAATCTACTAAAAACATGTATACATTAATTGTTCTGACACCATCATGGCTTTTAGGAGCTTCGATACAATTATGTACTGTACAATGTGCTGTCTTATTATTTCAGAGAAAAAGAGTAAATTAATTACTTAAAATAAACTTCCCATAATTGTGGGTTTTTAAATAACAGATTTTATTTTTGAAACTTTGGGCCTTTTCTTGAGCTAAAGTTTGCTACAATTAGGGATGGACCAAATCGATAATTTAAGGATTTAGTCAATACCAAAGACCCCACAGGATTCAGAAGAATCCTGAACCAAATCCAAACCCTAACTAGCACATGCAAGTTAAGCAAAAGCCATCAAACAATTTAAGCCACAAAAAAAGTAATCTTCCTGTCTAAAGACACTCATAATTCAAAAAAATTATGTGATATGGTTTGGATTCGATTCAGCCACATCCAAAAAAAATTTCAGATTCATTCCTAATATCTATTTGTCTATTTCTATTCTCAAAACTGCTGGTTCTGACCAAATTCGATTCCGAACTCGATTAAAGTTTTAATTTGAATTTCAAGATTTATCATTCTCTGGCCCTTTAAGAACTCGAATTCGACTATTCGCCACCTAAAACCTGGTGAATTACTGTATAAATCAATGGGAGAGGTCCAGGGATCAATTTGGTGATGTTTGTAGCCTTCCTGAGATTTGAATTTTTTTCTGAGAAAAAAACTCAAATAGAGTTTTTTAAATTCAAATCAAATTCGATTCGAGTTTTCGGGTCGTTTAAATTCATAAATTTTGACTATTCGAATATTGAATTTATGGGAGTTATGGGAAATTCGACCCTTCATAAATGTGCCTCGCTATGTCATTGAAAATGTAAAATTGTTGTACAGGTATGGGACCTGTTATCCAGAATGCTTGAGACCTGGGGATTTCCAGATAACGGATCTTTCTGTAATTTGGATCTTCATACCTTAAGTCTACTAGAAAATTATATAAACATGAAATAAACCCAATAGGTTGGTTCTGCCTTCTATAAGGATTAATTATATTTTAGTTTGGATCAAGTATAAGGTACTGTTTTATTATTACAGAGAAAAAAGGAAATCATTTAAAAAAAATTGGATTATTTGGATAAAATGGAGTCTATGGGAGACAGCCATTCTGTAATTTGGATCATTCAGGATAATGGGTTTCCAGATAACAGTTCCCATATATATATATATATTAATGTATATTGGAAAATTGCTGAGAATTTTTTTTATGCAAAAAAACCCATAAACCTGTTTCGGTGTGCATCCGTTCCTTGTTGATCTAAGGCAGTGCTGTCCAACTGGCGGCCTGCGACCCCCCTTGTGTGACCCCCACATGAAAGTCTGCCTGCTGTGTCTGCTTACCATGTATAATCTTTAAAACGTACCACTTCAGAGATTAACTGGCCCCCTGGATTTACACCTCAAACTCAGACTATAAACTCCTGTGCTTTTCACACCTTTAATCCCCCTGTATTGCTCACACCTATGACACCTCTATTGTTCACACCCCTAAAGCCCTATACTGTTCACATCTTGCCTGTCCTATGCTCCTTGTGTGTGCCATACTCTGCCTGTCCCATGCTCCTTGTGTGTGCCATACTCTGCTTGCCCTGTGCTCCCTGTGTGTGCCATACTCTACCTGCCCCATGATCCCTGTGTGCCATATTCTGCCTGCCCTATGCTCTCTGGGTGTGCCATACTCTGCCTTCCCTGTGTCTCCCTGTGTGTCATACTCTGCCTGCGTGTACCCTGCTCTGCCTGTGGAACATAAGCTTTGTATTTGTTCTGGGTTTTTTTAGCATTTGAAAACTGTTGTTAGGGGGGTGCTGTGTTATACACAGGGAAGGATGAGGCATATGGATTTAAGGGAACGTCTTAATATGACAACCTTTTTTCACATATGAGTGAAAAGTGATATACCTGCAGTGAGCACCAACCATTTGGTTTTTTGGTGTGCTACCCCCATTAATGATCTTGTTGTAAATTGGGTGTGGTTTAAAAACAGGAAGTGGTCAACGCTGGCTTCCATTATCGGCTCTCCACCATGTAGGCCAGCAAAATTCCATCTCTCTGTACCACAGAAGTTGTACAGCACTGATCTTGGGTGTCTGACTCAGCTGTCAATGCCTGTTATTTTACATAGTAACATAAGCTTTAAATCAATTACTTTCTCCAGGAGACCATTTACCCACATATAATGCAGATATATAGCAGTTGCCATCTTTTCTATTCCATTAGTATGATTGCCTTGCACTATGGCTGAGTTAGTCGGACACTACAGCAGCTCGCAAGTGTTTTCATAATTTTACACAATTTAACACTGTGAAGGAAATTACAGCTGCACATTATGCACAGGAACTATTAATCATAATGTTTGGGATGTTTTCCGAATAAGGGGCTTCCTCTGGCATTTGTAGCACCCTACATTGGGCATCCTAAGAAAAATGTAAATAAACAAATAGAATTGTTTTGCCATCTACACAAATTTATTCCAACTAAGTTACCATCAAATACAGGTATGGGGGTATGGGGTCCCTTTTCCAGAATTTCAATTAGGCTACCTCCCACAGAGAACATTTTAAGAAAATAATTATAATGTATTGCTAAATTATTTTCTTTTTTCCTGCAGTAATAAAACAGTGCATTGTACTTGATTCTAACAAATGTGCATGGATCCATATTGATAGCAAAACAATCCTGCTGGGTTTATCTAATATTTAATATTTGATTATTTTTTAGCAGACTTAAGACATGTTGATTCCAATTACAGACCAATGCCTTATCCAGAATAATCTAGGCCCCAAGCATTCCAGAAAATTGATTCTGTCGAAATGGCGCAGCCATATTTTGGAAATGTTCTAAATAAAAGATTTCCTTATAGTAGAGTCCTAACTTAGTCCTAAGGTTTAAGGACTTCAGCTGGTCATATGGGAGGTGCCAGTTTACTGGCATGTGTATGGGGGCCTGTCTGACAATTATCTGGTTGAATATTGGCCAGATATCTATGAAGCATGTTTGAAAATTGGCACATTGAAACAATCTTTACCTCAAGGGTTCCCATAGCTCCACGGTATGACTGGCCAAGGGACCACTATTGTCATCTTTCAACCTAAAAAATGACCGTGGAATAGGCTGGGATACCAATATAGCAACACGCTGAAATTCACAAAACAGGTAAGGCAGCTTGCAGATCAATAATGATCTGCAGATTAGTGGAGGCCATCAAGGCACAGTTTTTTAGTATGGGCGCCAAGAAGAAATCTTATTAAGGGACCGGTGTTGTGGAGGTTAGTAACAATATTATTGTCTCTTACCAGTGAGGGTATTATATAACCAACGTTAGCATGGCCACAGGTGTAGTAGGACGGCTGGAATTCAAAAAGTGTTGGGCACTGATGAAACCTCTGCTGACTACAAGGATGTGGAATCCAGGGCTCATTGGCAGCATGATAGAAGGTGGCATAGAAGATTCGCCTGTTCATACTTTTAGGGCCACGCCACTGTCAGGACCAGGGAGTAGGGACTTAAGAGGAAGCAGGAAATGGGGAAAAGACAGTCCTATGTAGAGGCACTGGTTGATGAAACCTCTGCTGGCTACAAGGACATGGAATCCAGGGCTCATTGGCAGCATGATAGAAGGTGGCATAGAAGATTGGCCTGTTCATACTTTTAGGGCCACACCACTGTCAGGACCAGGGAGTAGGGACTTAAGAAGAAGCAGGTACTGGGAAAAAGACAGTCCTATGTAGAGGGTTAAGCAAACCCATGGTAACAGTTCAGGCAACGGTTAGGGAAGGCAATCAGGTCAATGAACAAAGAACAAAGTCAGACATCACTTCACTGTGTCTATATAGGCATATACTTACAAACTTTATCCTAATATTTCTTTCTTTGGTTACTGCTGACCAGGGTTGCTGCCTGACCAGTAAATATGATATCCAATGTTATTATGAGCATAATAGGTGTGATAGTGGAAATAGGAAAGATTGTATTTATTTCCAGTAAAGAAAGCAATCTTAACTATTTAAGTCTCAATAACTACCCTTGTTAGCTCACTGAAGTTTTCATCCTCATCCTCATCAGTCATTTACCACCAGCAAGTTACATCAAGTTTTACATTAATTTATAACAAATGGGGTCTTACAATATATTAAAGGGGAACTCCACAAAAACATAACTTAAGCTTTTTGAAAAGTAAACATAATTTCAAGCAACTTTGCAATATACATCAACTAAAAAATATGCAGACTTTTCACATGATTTTTAATGGTTTGGAACAGGTACCTAAGCCTAGCCCCCTGCTGATCTGACTACTTTGCTGAGCTGGCTGACTACTGTTACTTTGTATCAACACCCATCTGTCCTCAGCCTGCATCCTCCAAACCTCCAAACCCCACAATTCCCTTCACACATCAATAAGGAACAGAACATCAATGCAATGCAATGCATTGTGGGATATGTAGTTCCTGCATGCTGTCTGTAAGCTATGGAGAAGTTGTTACAATTTGTATCATCAGTGTTTTAGTCCCTCCTTCCCTGCCAGGATTTAAAATGATGCACAAAGAGAAGAACTGTTAAACAGCTGGATTTCAGCATAGAAAATGTATTCATAGTTTTTGAAGAAACAGGTAACTGCAATGAATATATTAGGGGTCTCTGTGTTATGTGAGCCTCTCTATTTGGTTTGGAAGCCGGAGTTCCCCTTTAACAAACGGGGTTACAGAATAAGAATAGGATCAGAGGGCCCTGCTCACAATCATTGGTTTATGCAAAGTTGCCAGTTGCCTAGGCCAGAAAAGAAAGTATCAAATTTCAGCTACTCATAGTAATAAAAAACATTCCCTGGAATATGTTGGCCACTGGACTCATGATTAAATACCTCAGCTGACATTTGCTGGTGGTGTAGCTTGGCCCATTAAAAGTATTTTAAGGTCAGCCACTAGTATTGTGTTTTTTTAAGATACAGACTGTACTCAAAATGCCTTTTAACAATTAAAGAGGTAAAGTACTTAACATGAACAATATTTCCAAATACCATTCACCTCTTCCAGAAAATATGAGAGATAACATTCTTTGAATAAAAAAACAGGGAAATGACAATCTTTTAACTTAACATCACATGGCTTTAATCATTTTCATGACAAATTCACCTCTGCGTTAACAAATCTACACTCCTGACATGACTAATGTCAAATGTAGAACATTTGACCTGCACTTCCCCAGCGAGTACAATGGTCTTGGTTAGTGTCAACATGTTTTGGTTCTCTTATGAAACTAATACCAATAAGAGAAGAATAATTCTTGAACATGGTAGATCTAATTGAAATAAAGTTCCCTTCTAGAAATAATAGTGAAGAGAATAGGGCTAGAGCATTAAGTACAGGGTTACAGCTCACACCTGCTGAAAGGTGGGTTAATAAGAGGATACCAAGATGTTGCCTACAGTCTGCCCATGTACTGCCCTTGGCTGGCAGATATTGCAATTTGCACTTGTTTTTTGGGGGGCTTGCAACATGTGATAGAAAGGACAAAGCACAGTTGCAAAAATACTCAACCTGTAGGCAATGTTTCCTCTATTTTTTTTTTGTTCATGCACACTCAGAAATATAGTATTTGCACACAGTGCACACAAAAAAATAGTTATCCTATACTTCAGCAATCACTGTAAGTGGTATCTACATGTAGGGTCAGAATGAAACACTTTGCACTTACAGGTAAAGAATTGCATTTGGGGAGCAAGATACACATAGGCTAGGGGCAAGGTGAAAACTACAAAAGATAGGCACACTTTGAACTTGCCTCCTTTAATGAAAAAAATACCAGCCTATATTTTTTCTTTTTTCCCTATAAATAACATTAGTCAACGTCAAAGTAAATTTTATTGTCATCTCAGCAGTATATGAATACACAGTGAGATGAGACGACGTGGCTCCAGCTAGTAAAGATATTAGAATGTCTCTGAAGAAGTCCAGGTGTGTAAAGTACAGAAGTGTAAAACAAAAGTTCAGTTCACAGTTCAGGTGTGTCTGGAATGTAGTGGGAGGGCAGGCAGTGAGTTGAGGAGTCTGATCACTTGTGGAAAAAAGCTTTTGTGCAGCCTGGTTGATCGGGCTTTAATGCTGCGAAAGCATCTGCCGGATGGGAGCAGCGTGAACAGTGTGAGGGGTGCATGGAGTCCAGTGCAATGCAGGAGGCCTTTCTTAAACAGCGCTTGTGGAAGATGTCCTGCCAACTGCTCTGACAGTCCGCTGTAGACTTTTCCGGTCAGCAGCGCTGGCACTACTGTACCAGACGGAGATGGTGCCCCTGTAGAACACTGTGAGGGTGGAAGGCGGAAGGCTGGCCCGTTTCAGTCATCTCAGGAAGTAAAGACACTGCTGAGCCTTTTTGATGATGGAGGTGGTCTTGGTGGTCCAGGTGAGGTCATCTGAGATGTGGACTCAGATGTGGACTCCCAGAAATTTGATGTTCTTTAGTGTCTCTACGTTGGAGCCGTTGATGTTGAGTGGTGTGTGAGCAGGGCGAGTTCTCCTGAAGTCGACAATCATCTCTTTCATTTTATCCTCATTCAGTGACAGGTTTTCTCTGTACACCGATTCTTCATCGTGTCATCGGCGAACTTGATGATGGTGGTTTGAACATTAGCATCTAGCATCATTTTTACCACCAGGTGGCAACCCTACCTGAGAGTGTGTTTTGTGGGCAAGACATGGCAATACCATTTATTTACAAAAATTATATTCATATCTGACACATATTTGGTACAGCTTTCTGTAGATTCTGGCAAATGCCAGAAGGGCTGCTGTCAGATGCCATAGACAGTAACGTTTTAGGGAGCCTGTGTGGCGATGTTTGGGCCTAAATATACTAAAAAATGCCAAGGCCCTTTTTTGAAACTCTATTTCATTCTTATTTGTAAATCACCAAACTTACAACTTCTTGAGACGCGGGTTTGAGCACAACTAAAGACCTGACACTGGTGTCAATCCCTAGGGGGTAATTTACAAACAATGGCCAAATTTGCTCCTGGGCTGTAACCCATGGCAACCAATGAGAAGATTGCTTTCAGTGCTTAGGGTAAGGACACACGAGGAGATTCAGGGAGATTTTGTCGCCTGGCTACTAATCTCCTTGTCTTTTGAGCAACTATCTCCCTGAACTGCCTCAGCGTTTTTCCCCATAGGCTACAATGAAAAGTCGCCTGCGCTAATGCACACAGGGCGATGCGTTTTCAATAGTTGCCTGAAATTGCCTCACTGAGGCAACTTTGGGCAACTATTGAAAATGCATCACCGTGTGTGCATTAGCGCAGGCGACTTTTCATTGTAGCCTATGGGGAAAAACGCTGAGGCAGTTCAGGGAGATAGTCGCTCAAAAGACAAGGCGATTAGTAGCCAGGCGACAAAATCTCCCTGAATCTCCTCGTGTGTCCTTACCCTTAACCTGCAACTGGCTATGAGTTACTACCCAGGTGCAAATTTGCACACTCTTTACAATTAGCCATATATTTACTTGCCAAGCAGGTATATTTAAGTATGATTAAGGAAAGCAAAATTCTGAATAGTTGCTATGGGTTACTACTCAAGCGTAATATTTACACCTGTTTTTGTGTTCTACTTCTGCAGGCCAGACAGAACACTGTAGCCTGTAGATGCCTGTAGATACCCTGGCTTAAGTTTGCCATAGATGGAAAGATACCATCGAAGGATCAAAGATTTGGACGAATGTGTGTGTGGCATGTCCATGGTGATCGGTTATTCAGTCGATCGGACAGGTTAACAGACTTATATCGGCTACTGATAAAATCTCTGCATGTATTGCATGTATCTGATGATATCAATGGGAGATTGTCACTATAATTGTTGGACTTGACTTTCATACAAATTAATTTTTTGAATAATTAATGGCCAGAACAATGTGTGATTTGTTCTATTTTATTTTAATCTGAATGGTTAGTTGCTGATCGGAAGATTGGCACTGAAAATCATTCATCCAACACAGGCTATAATCTGTACTTCTATGGCCATCTTAAGTCATACTTAAAGAGCAGCAGTATCAAGCTCTATGGCCATCCTACTGTGTTACTATTAGGCTATTGGCAAATGGGTACTTTTCACAACTGGCTTTTATACGTTGGCACCTGTCATAAACGCTCTGCAATCCATTGTAGAAGAGCAAAGAGTTGTCTGAGCAGGGCAAGGTACAAAGTGCAAAAAATGAAGACAAACTTATGTTTCTGCACTTTAACCCTCGCCCCATTTTTGTAAATAGTCCCCAATGATATGCCAGGAATAACAGATCGGTAACCTTTCATATCTATGTTGCAAAGGTTTGTTCCTTATAAAGTATCTGGAACATCTTACTGGTGCTTGAATCATTTATAGCGGTATTTAAATCAGTACAATAGAGCAATGCACCATCCCCATCGAAACCTCTGATCAACAATATTCATTTCTTGTTAGAACTAATTATTGGATTGACATCATTATTAATTTCCATAGAAATACTTTTCTCCCTTTTGAAGAGCAAAGCATGCATTCGACATTACTGATCAAATCTCAATGTAAAACAGATTAATCAAATTGCAGGGAGGGGTGAGCAATAGTGATCTGTGTAATCTCTTAAATGCACAGGATTTGCCATAGAGCACAAAACTATTGATAAGAGATTGATAATAAATATTTCAGGCTAAAGACCTACACATTACATCAAGAAAATATGCGCAACCAATCCATACATCTGTTGAAAGAGAAACTTCATTTCCATAGACATTCCTCTAGCCTTGCTTTTGTTTACAGCTGCACATCTGTGCAATTGCTGCCAGCTGATTCCAGCTCTGTCCAGCTGCCTCTCCCTTCTACGGCTCTCGTTGTTTCCTAATACAAGCGGCCTTCTATCAGACCAAGCCGAGAAAGAAGATGCTGCCCACAATCTGCTATTTATGCAGCAGTGCCCGCAATTCTCTCATCTCCTCCCTAAGCCCCCATTACCTGTTCTTGCAGCTGTGTCTCTGAGACAGAGCATGTCTCCACAGTCTCCCCCCGAGGCTGCAGAGTTCCGCCTGAGGATTACTGAACGTGAGGCTGGACAGTTGACGCTACTGTGCTGGAGCGGGGGAGAAGGGGCGGGGAATCACATGAGCAATGCCTTCATAAAGCTGTACAGCAACAACACTACGTCTAGGAGCGATTTATGTTGCCTGCCTGCACCACCCAGTGTAATTTCCCGTAAGAAACATGACCAGAAATATCTTGTTTTTATTAAAATGCAC
Source organism: Xenopus laevis (assembly GCF_017654675.1). NCBI lineage: Eukaryota > Metazoa > Chordata > Amphibia > Anura > Pipidae > Xenopus > Xenopus laevis. Next base: position 67,444,887 of record NC_054381.1, read on the forward strand.
GGTTCATAAACTCACTGATTCTGAAATAGAAACCGAAAGTAAATGATTTTTTTAGGAGGCAGTAAAGTGACACTTGCAGTTGCAGCTTTTTCCTCACAGCAAAGTGTCAGTTATCAAACAGCAGCCATATTAAAATAGGAACAATCTAGTCACAGTTTTAAAATAATATAAATTGCTACGTCTTAAGGTTTCTCATTATAACTTCATCTGTGTGACTGCATGAGTTTTTCATGGTTTTTTTGTTTGTTTTTTTGTGGCTGAATTGTACATGCACACTTCCCAGTAATGGGAGTAAAAAAATACTGCTTGTACAGAACTAACCTGACATGCCACAGTTTTTTTTCCATAAGTGCATGTTGCCATGTAAGAAGTCAGAAATAGTTAACAGCTACCTCTGCCCTGCAAAATCTATTTACCTGAACCTGAGGTAAGCTCCAGAAAAACTAAGCTGCCACTAGGTAGCAAGCCTAACTACCATCTGTAGTATCCCCTTGATGTTACTAAGGCCAAAGAGTTTTTTTTTTTTTGTTCTATTTTTCACTGAATGAAGTATCAGATCTGTTAAGACATTGATGATGCAGGAAGTTGGCGGAAGTACCAACATGGACTAGATATAGGGAAGTTTAATTGATTCTATTGGCTGATTCACTATAATGGGTTTAACATTTTTGTACATTTGGAAATCCCCCCACTTAGCTTTTGAATATTCACCCAGTGATTTCCTTCCATGTGGCTTTCAACCCCTACTGGCTGCTCTCCAATCCAAGAAAACTAAGGGAAATGTTTCAAAAATGTCCACCATAACCTGAGAAACTCTCACAGACAAAGCACATGTCCATGTTGATAATTGGCACTGGAATATGCTGAAGGTGCAGACATAATTTCCAGTGTAACCAAGGGAAATTTACTTAGAGGTAGACAGTTCTGCAGGTCTAATTACAGATCTAGCTCAGTTGGTACCACCAAAGGGGATAGCAGAGATTCCATCCACCTGTGATCTTCACCATCCCTGCCAATATACCAGCAGAACAGCTTGGATTTAGAGCAAACTTCCCCCACCCCCATAGAAATGCTGTGCCTAGATACTACCCTATGCAGCAGTGAGCCAGGAGATAGTGTCATATTATGAAAACCCTCACTCCCAGGCTCTGTTTGTTTGGTAGCACATAACCTGCACTAACTGAACACAGCAAAACTCCATCCTAACACCATCTGCTTCAATGTCAATACCAAATCTTTTCCAACACAGTGAACCCCTGGATAGTCACCCCACTAACTCAACCCTACTGTCCACATCAGTATTAGTATGTGAGGGCTTGTGGTGTACTAAAGATGTAATGCAGAAGCTAGTTACTGGTTAGGTCTTACAAGATGTACTTAAGCCACTAATGGAAGGTTGCCTCCTGCAGAAGACACTCCACCTGGGCTTTTCCTCAGATGGAAACCACGTTTTATGGGGTAAACATATCGCTTCATTAGGACTTCACCTGACGAAGGTGTTTACCCCCGAAACTTTGTTTCCATTCGGTATGGTAATAAAACAGCAGTTAATCTTGGTGAGTGCTGGGCCCTCTTTATCTACATGAAATACATTGATTGACATGGTCATATGTCTGGTACAGCAATTTATATACACAGGGTGTGCTTACAATTCCAAAACTTTTTCACTTCTCTGACATTTGGATTTGGAGAGCATGTCAAATTGGGGTTCCTGCTGAATGAGCAGCTCTAGAGCATTACAGCTGCCCACTTGTGTAATAGTTCAGTGACGTCATGTTAGTAAGTAAGCAACTGAACCCCTGGATAATAGTGATCATAATGTTATCTAATTTAATGTTTGATGCAAAAGCAACTTAACACTGGGGCAGTTTAGCTCCTTAAGGGCAGTACTTCACAGAATAAATTTGGGTATTATGTTATCTGCTAAAAAAACACAGAACAGGAGTGGTTGCCATTTAAAATTATATAAAATCATTAATGTTCTCAATTTATTGCCTTACGAATTAAATGTAGTACTGTTAAAGGGGTAGTTCACAAGTTAACTTTTATTATGTTATAAAATGGCCAATTCTAAACAACTTTTCAATTGGTCATTATTTTTAATTTTTTTATAGTTTTTGAATTATTTGTTTTTTTCTTTTGACCCTTTCCAGCTCTCAAACGAGGATCACTGACCTTATCTAAAAAATAAATGCTCTGTAAAGCTACAAATGTACTGTTATTACTGCTTTTTATTATTCATCTTAATTAGTAATTTGGACCCTAGCAACCAAATTTCTAAAACTGCAAACTGAAGAGCTGCTGAATAAAAAGCTAAATAACTCAAACCACAAATAATAAAAAATGAAATCCAACTGCAAATTGTCTCGTAATATCACTCTATGCATCATACTAAAAGTTAAGTCAAAGGTGAACAGTCCCTTTAAAGGAGAATTCAACCATTAACTAAAAAAACCCTACCCTATATAGACACCCTCCCTCCCTCCTCCCCCCCCCCCGGCGAAATGCCCCTAACTTTTTATTTACCCCCCCGGTGCAGATTCAGGGATCGCAGTTCATGGCAGCCATTTTCTGGGTCTTCAGTATTCTGTGACTGAGACAGGCAAAGTGGCGCATCCGCAGTTGGAGCAACTTCCCGGTTTGCAAAAACTGCGCATGCGCCGAAATGCGCCGAAATGGATGGAAATTACTGAATCACTGGAATAAGACACAAAGACCCGGAAGATGGGTGCCATGAACTGCGATCCCTGAATCTGCACCGAGGGGTCAGTAAACAGCTAGGGTCATTCCCTGGGGGGGCAGCTAGGCTGGGGGAGGAGGAAGGAGGGGGTCTACATAGGATAGGGGTTTTTTTTAGCTAACGGTTGAATTCTCCTTTAGTGTCCACCCTATGTGGCTTTATTCAGAAGCAGAAGAAGTTAATAGAAAAGAAGAGGAAGGCAATTAAAAGCTACAAGTCAGTGGGGACAAAAGCTGCGTTCAATGAATATACACACAACAATGTGAAACAGCAATCCAGAAGACAAAGATACAAAAGGAGCTCGGATTGCAGCAGAGGCTAAGACTAACCCCATGTACTGTATATTAATGTATATTAATAGTAAAAAGATGCAGGTTAAGAGTGTGGCTTCATAAAAGAACAAACAATTTAATCAGTGAATAGCATGTTTGAAATCTTTAAATTCTGCCACTCCAGTTGTTAAAAGGTTTATAGTAAGGGTGCAGCATCCATGTAATCACTTAGGATTCCTTCTCCTCCTCCTCTAATTTACTTTGGCTGTTGGCTACTGAGCATGCTCAGCTCAGATTACTAAACATACCCTCAAGTCAAGCAGGCAACGAACAGATGCCGGTTCCCATAGAAACTCTGCTCCAGCTGTCTGCTCCTATTTTTTCTCCCAACCTCCTTCCCTGAGCTCAGCTTAACTTTTATAGTACTCAATCCAAGCAGGGCTTTTTATAAAAATACATTATTCCTGTGTAAGCCTGCATTCTTGATTGTATGAACTTTACAGCACACATGTGCTGCTTGCAAATGTAAATGTCACAACTTATAAACATGGGAGGAGAATGTAGACTGTACAATTCCTTTAAATAATGGCAATAATGTGTTTATAAAGGAAAAGGCAAATGTGCTTAATCAGTTCTTTTCTTCGGTGCATAAGATTGAGTTTCAAGACCCACCCAATAGGGGCATGGATGGCTCATCTAAATCTATTCAGTGGTTGAAACATGAAGTGGTACAAAACTGTTTATTAAAGGAAAACTATACCCCCCAAACAATGTAGGTCTCTATAAAAAGATATTGCATAAAACAGCTCATATGTAAAATCCTGCTTCATGTAAATAAACCATTTTCATAATAATATACTTTTCTAGTAGTATGTGCCATTGGGTAATCATAAATAGAAAATTGCCATTTTAAAAAATAAGGGCCGCCCCCTGGGATCGTAGGATTCACTGTACTCACAAACAAACCATACATGTTAGGTCACAGGAGCCAATTAACACACAGAGTTGTGTCTTTTGCTTCCACACTTCTTCCTGTTACAGTTAGAGTTGTAGTATTTCTGGTCAGGTGATCTCTAAGACAGCACAGAGACCATCACGAAATGGTGGCTCAAGGCAAGAGATGTAAAAGGGCAATATTTACTTAAATATATATTCCAGTTTGGTAAGATTCTTTAATATGCCACTTAATATGATATGAACTATCTGTTGCTTAAGTGTTCATTTTGGTGGTATAGTTTTCCTTTAAAAATTTATGTGAACAAGGCACCAGGGCCAGATGGAATACACCCTCCAGGGTGTTTGATGGTGTGACCCATAAATGACTGCTTTCTAAACCAATGGCTGCACTAGGCAAAGCCTTAATGGAGAGGGTCCTTGGAGATCTTGTAGATAATAAACTTGGCAGTAGCAAGCATGTCAGCAACTGCAAGGGCGAACAAGATTTTGGCCTCTATTAAATGGGACATAGATTTGCAGGAGAAGAAGTCATTCCCACCTAGAATATGCTATGCACCTGTAATGCTAACTTGGGCTATCCAGACCACAAGTAGTTAAGTGTCCAGCTAGTGATAAGAGCATGGGTTACATTGCGACTCACACTTCAGGATCAAGGCCTTCGCTAAGTGAAAGATTCCCATAAAGGTGTAGTGAAACTACAACTCTCAGGCTACTGTATAGCAAAATAGGAATGATCGGACACCAGGAGGTTCTTATAGTAAAACAAAAAGGATGGTTTATTAGTCCAAGACAATGACCACAGGTTTAATTACATCATTTGAGGTATTAGATGTAACATCAAATGTTGGTAGAACAGGTAGATGACACAGCATGATGCATGTGCCTCCCATAAGGCATTGCAGTCAAAGAGTACATCAATTCCATCAGGCAGATATAATTTAACGTGTTCTGGATCCCACCCAGTGGAGTGGTCAGGGAGAAGGAGTCTAAGCCTGACACACTATCCACTGTGGTCCCTTCACTAAAGGCAATCAAGAAGCCTTGGGAAGCTACTCCCTGCTACAGATCCTTGATGGAGCACACAGCTGCTCTTTATATATAAGCTCTCTATCTCACTCTGCTAGAGAGTCTATTACAAAACTATCCTGTTTTAGCTAAACCTCCTTCACAAGGTTCCCTGGTCCCCGACTCAGTCACTACAGGTACAGGTCCCTTTAGGGCATATGGCTTTACTGGGCCTTGGTGTACCCAGGCTCAATGGGAACAACCAGTCGATCAGGACACCAGCAGCCAAAGAGGTAGATCCACCCTTTTCCTCACACTATACTGAAGTGTGGCAGGAAGTGGTCAACACTGGTTATGCAAAATATAAACTAAATACATGGGCTTTTGCCCAGCAACTAGGGAAAAGGAGGAAGGGTAGGGATTTAAAGCTATAGGAGCATAGCAAATCCTATAGGTCCCTACACACCTATGATTCCTAGTGCTCACATTTTTCAGCCTAACTTACTATGGTACTATGTAAGAGATGGGGCTGTCAATACATGGATGTATTGCTTGTGATTATAGCACATAATCATGTCCAATGAGAGCCACTGATGTATTTTTCTGCAAGTAGAGGTATGGGATCCATTATCCAGAAACCCTTTGTCCATAAAACTCTGAATTACAGAAAGGCTGTCTCCCATTAACTCCATTTTATAATAATTTTATAATAATCCAAATTTTTAAAAATGATTTATATTTCTGTAAAAATAAATCAGTACCTCAGTACTTTATCCAAACTAAGATGTAATTAATATTTATTGGGTGCAAAACCAGTCTATTGGGTTTATTTAATGTTTTTATGATTTTTCTGGCTTTTTTTCCCCTTTGGGAAGCAGTAAACAGGAATAAAAAAGTAATTACCTTTAGGAGTAATGGAGTAATGGAGTTACTCTATTATAGGTACCCAAGCAATAACAACAGAGAGGACCTGACCCAACTGGAGAAGACAGCAAAGACCCAGGGAAGTTTAACTGTCAGCGGGAAAATTTAGTTTTCAATAGTGTGTTTGCTTGTTTTCCAGGTAAAAGAAATTATGAAAAACTTCTGGAGTTAAGTATCAGAGAGAACAAAGTTTCCAGGTCAACGGATACGTGGGCCAGAAGGGAAGGGTAAGAGTGTGGTTCTTTTCAGCACTGAGTGAGTTGAGGTGCAAGCAGGAATATAATACACTCTTAGCAGATAACGTAAGCACTGCCAGCAAGGGTTATTTAGTCTTTTGCAAAATAAATGTGAGCACAGACAGCAGGGGTTAACTAGGCAGTCTTTTGCAGTACTACCAACTTCCAATAATATGAAAAATCAGGCAGACAAATGATAATCAGGCTGAAAAGGGAAAACTCACAAAACTTTGTCTAGGAAACAGAGCAGACCAGGAAGTAAAAATAAGAAAGAAACCAGGGAGGGCATAGCATCTCATTTGCATATACTCTTGATAGATTAATGTTGTGGACTGAATTGTTAACTATTGTTTAATAGATCTATGACCTCAGGATCCTCTTTATTTCTCCACAAAAATGGATGTGTTTTATGATTTGTTCTAGGTTGATAAATCAAGTTGTTATTTCTGGATTATGGCTAAGGTGAATAGGCAGAGGTTAGGCAGGCGTCTTATAGGGACTTAGAATTGGTGACTGGGGTAATCGGATCGGAAGGGGACCTCTGAGGGTGAAGGGGTTGGTTAATTGAACGATCCGTGGGTCTGATATTCTCTGGATACTTGTAACTAGGGTACATTTGAATTCTGAACGAACCTAAATGACTTAAGTCCTCGATTCTAGGATGGCAGCGGATGTGATTTACTTGGACTTTGCTAAAGCATTTTATACAGTGCCACACAGAAGGTTACTGGTTAAATCAAGGAATGTTGGTCTGGAATATAGTATTTGTACCTGGATAGAGAATTGGCTAAAAGACTACAAGAGTGGTGGTAAATGGAACATTTTCTAATTGGACCAGTGTGGTCAATGGAGTACCGCAGGGCTTTGTACTCGGTCCTTTGCTTTTCAACTTGTTTATTAATGACCTGGAGGTGGGCATTGAAAGTTCTGTTTCATGCAGTATGCTGCTACTTTGCAGATTGATTTGTCTAAGTTGGAAAACTGGGAAGCAAACTGGAAAATGAGGTTCAATGTTGATAAATGCAACATTTACCACTTTGGCAAAAATAATATAAATGCAAGTTATACACTAAATTGCAGTGTGTTTGGAGTTTCCTTAAATGAGAAGGATCTAGGGTTTTCTGTAGATAACAAGTTGTCTAATTCTGGGCAGTGTCATTCTGTGGCTACTAAAGCAAATAAAGTTCTGTCTTGCATAGAAAAGGGCATTAAGGGCATTATGCCTCTTTATAGTTCCCTAGTGAGGCCTCATCTGGAGGATATAAATGAGCTGGAGAGAGTGCAGAGATGTGCAACTAAACTGGTTAGAGGGATGGAAGACTTAAATTATGAGGGTAGACTGTCAAGGTCGGAGTTGTTTTCTCTGGAAAAAAGGCACTTACGAGGAGACATGGTTACACTTTACAAGTAGCTTGGATGATTTCTTGGACAGACATAATATCAAAGGCTATTGTGCGGCTGTAACTAAACTCTATAGTTAGTATAGATATGGGTATATAGAATTTATGTGAAGGTAGTGGTGGGGTGTGTGTATGGATGCTGGGTTTTCAATTGGAGGGGTTGAACTTGATGGACTTTGTTTTTATTCAACCCGATTAAATTATGTAACTATGTAAGCACAGTCTGGATTCGATGTGGTTTAGAGGGTTATCAACAAATCTCTTAAATTTTTGAAGTTTGGAGTTTGCCAGGTTTTGTATAAACCTAATGAGACATGAAATCGAAATCAGTGCAATAATCAGGATACATCTGAATAAATCACTAATTAGCTTTTGTATTTTATTGTAATCTGTGTTCATACCTTACATTATGCATATATGCTTGCTGGAATTTCAGGTCATAAGCCTATGGCATACCAACCCAGGCAGGCTTACCATCAAACATTTCATCTGTTATAACTTTTGAAAAATTCTTCCAGTTGGTCTTGTCTCCTAGTAAGATGTCATACAAGTATAACAGGTCAGATGTTGTTGACAATGTGAGTTTCGTCTAGGCCGTGTCGTTTTCCTTGTTGGAAGGATATATGGACCTGAGTCTACATTGCGTGGCATCGGGCCCAGTGACAGAGCATATATACATGGAGCATAGGTGAGATGCTTCTAGGTTTGAAAACAGTTCTTATAAGATTTTGTTCATTTCTACTATGTTTTAAAGGGGAACTGTCACTCTTAGAAATTACACCAAATTATTTTCGATTGTGTTTGTCAAGCAAAATGAACTTCACTTACACATGTAAAGTATTTAAATCTTGTTTCCTTCAATCTTGGAATTACACAATCACAGAATGCAAGCAGGTGCCATTTTGTCAACACGGTTATTAAGGCAAGCTTTGCAGAATGTGCCACTTGATGCCCATGCACTGGCTGCACAATTAGATGATGAGGAGGGAGGGCAAATGTGAGCAGGGCAATGACATTAAATAGCTTTATAATGCATATGGATGTGTTAATAAAAAAGAATTTGGGTTCATGTTTAATTCGAAAAGGACTTTTATTATACAGCTTTTTGTGTCTGGGTGACAGGTCACCTTTAATGCAAAAGAAGAACAAACTTTCACCTTAATATTCATAGTAAGTTTTTGACATATTATCAAAATGTTATTAATAATATATAGGGGCAGATTTATCAAGGGTCGAAGTGAATTTGAGGGAATTTTCGAAGTAAAAAATTCGAAATTCTAAGTCATTTTTTGGATACTTCGACCATTGAATAGGATACTACGACTTTGAATTTACTTTGAATTCAATTAGAAGTAAAAATAGTTTGAATATTCGACCATTCGATAATCGAAGTACTGTCTCTTTAAAAAAACGTTGACTTCAATACTTCGCCAAATTAAACCTGCCGAAGTGCTATGTTAGCCTAATGGGACCTTCTAGACCATTTTTCTAAGTCTTTACACATCGAAGTAAAATCGTTCGATCGTACGCTAAAATCATTCGATTCGAAGGATTTAATCGTTCGATCAAGCGATTTTACTTTGATCGTTCCATGCCCAAATTCTGTGAAAAATCCTTTGACTTCGATATTTGAAGTCAAAGTATTTTAATTCGATGGTCGAATTTCGAAGTATTTTTTACTTCGAAATTCGACCCTTGATAAATCTGCCCCATAGAGTCGTTTATTGTACATAATTAACATATACTCAAAAAGTAGGTTAATTCTTACATGTATTTCTACTATTTATTTCAACAAGAAACTTACTGGGCATGGTCACAAGATGGCAATATTTCATGCTTTATGGACATTGTCAGCATAAACATTAATACTAAATTCAGTTTTGGTATATGTGTTTAGTTGACGAAAAACCTGTATACTTTAAAATTGTATTCAACTGCTCTTATGTAGTCATTTTGAGAGCATTGTTCACACAAACCTTTATTTTTGTATATACTAAAACTTTTGTTGCTTCTTTATTATTATTAACATGTATTTATATAGCGCCAACATATTGCGTAGCACTTCTTTTCTAAGTAAAGTATATGGGCACATAGACACAATGAAGTCCTGGAATTAATACTTATCTCAAAGAAGTGTCTGTAATTACTATACATGTAACAAAGCAATTGCCTGTAAAGTCCAGGTAGGGGATTTCTTATACAGAAACCTGTTATCCAGAAAGCTCAAAATGATTGGAAGGTTATCTCTTATACAGCATATTGTAAGAAAGTTGAAAGGGGCGATTCTCATTTCTGGCAAGGGTGTCTGCTCACTTGTTTGACTTGGTATACGCATTGCGAATTGGTGGTATGTAAATGTTCAAAAAATGCTTTTTTTTTCCTTTTTTTTCTTTAATATGTAATTACTCTGTACTCAAATTGATTGTATAAGTTTGCAAATCCAATTATATTACATACAAAAAGCTTATTAAGAATACCACAGTGTGAATTTGGTAATGATTACTTTGTGATTGTGCACGCCCTCTATATTTCTAAAAGTGTATCTGTGTCCACTTTTTGGGAGTGGTCTGGGGCTATGCTGCACCTCTCCTAAAAAACAATAATTTTTTTTCTAATTGGAGTGCCCTCCGCCCACTGTTGTTTATACCTACTATACATGTAACAAAGCAATTGCCTGTCAAGTCCAGGTAGGGGATTTCTTATTAGGGATGTAGCGAACTGCCGTTTATGTGTTCGCGAACGCCGTTCGCGAACACCGGCAATAAATGCGAACAGTTCGCGAACTTCGAACATCCGAAAATCGTTCGATTCGAACGATCGAAGGATTTTAATCGTTCGATCGAAGGATTTTCGTTCGAATCGAACGATCGAAGCCATTCGATCGAATGATTTCATTCAATCCAATGGCTTCGATCGTTCGATTCGAACGAAAATCCTTCGATTTTAGCGGTCGAAGGAATCGAATGGTCGACCAATTTTTGACGCGAACGCCTATTGGCGAACGTCGCGCGACGTTCGCGAACATTCGGCGGACGCGAACAGTCGAAGTTCGCGCAAACTAGTTCGCCGGTGAACAGTTCGCTACATCCCTATTTCTTATACAGAAACCTGTTATCCTGAAAGCTCAAAATTATTGGAAGGTTAACTTTCATACAGTACATTGTATGAAAGTTGTTGTTATTATTTTCTTTTTATGTAGTTTTAAGATGTTGTACCGTGTTAGCCATTGAAAAAATGCAGAAAATGTAAAGTTTGGTGATACCTTTTATTGGCTGACTGAATAAGTAACGGATGCAAGCTTTCGGAGCACACATGCCCCTTCGTCAGGCAAAGTACAAATAAAAGCTGGAAAGGCACATTATATACTGTATACTGTTAGATCACTGAAAAGGGGTTTATGGGCAATAAATTAGAAGGTTACAGATTGACAGAGATAACTTGTAGAGATAATTAAAGTAATTAGGGTGTAAATAGTCCAGGGGTCTGGATTCAGTCAGGTCACATAATTAGAACTAGACCAAGACAGAACAGGGTAAGGTTAACACAACAGTGCACAATTATGGAATTGGACAAAAAAAAATGAAGATACAGCTAAGGGTTTCATTGGGTGGGATAACAATGAACCAGAACATGTCCATACAACTCTTGTCTCTGTTCAGGCCACAGTCTAGGGTGTTAATCTTTCTCATCAGTTTGAATTCCCATTCCCTCCACTCCTGTTGTGTCTTGGAGTTGCCCATTAAAACTGTGACCAGACAATCTTTAATGCTGTGGGTATTACTGCAGAAGTGTGCTGCCACTGGGGCATCTGTGTTGCCATGCTTGATGTTAAACCTGCGGGAGTTTATCCGTTGGCGCAGTGTTTGTCCTGTTTCTACCACATAGAGTCCTGTAGTGGAGCATTTCAAACATATTTAGGTATACAATGTTGTCTGATTTGCAGGTAATTTACCTAGTGTTCCTGTTGACGGTGCGGTATTGGTACCCGTTCTACTTGTGTATGTGTTCACAGGTTTCGCACCTTTTTTGCAGGCAGTGAGATGTGCCATTTTCTGCAGGGCCTTGTAGAGAGCTTCGTTCAATCATTTCTTTTACATTGGGGGCTGTCTGTATGCTAGGAGTGGAGGTTCTGAAATTATATTGTGCAGCCTCTTGTCATTAAGGAGTATTGACTACTGTTCCATTATGATTTTGCTTAGGGACTCCAGATGGGGGTCATAGGTAACAACAAGGAGGACACAGTTATTGTTGTCTGTCTGTTTGTATTTGAGGAGGTTTTCCCTGGGTATGGCAACTGCTCTCTTTATTTGTCTGTCATTCCAGGCCTTTATCCTTGTTGGATGAAGTCCCTCCTGAACTCAGACAGCCTTGTATCCCAATCAGTGGGGTCTGAGAAAATGCGGTTATATCTTATTGCTTGAAATAATGGATTTCCTTATATGTTTGGGGTGGTAACTATTATTTCTGAGGAATGTGCATCTGTCTGTGGGTTTTCAGTAAATGAATGTTGCCAAAGTATTGTTTTTTATATGGATTGTGGTGTCTAGGAAATTGACTTCTGTTTTGGAGTAGTTTAGTTTTAACTTTATGGTGGAGTGGAAGGCTCTGTAGTTCCTGTGGAAAGACATGAGTTCCTCTTCAATTGTTCAATTATTAAGATATCATCAACGTAGCTGAGGTAGACCATAGGTTTGGTAGCAGAGGATGACATGAATTTGTCTGTAAAAATAAAATAGTACATTCTACGTGGCCCTAACTAAGATGCATATATGCATATTGGTGACAAATTTGGGTTAATTAATTGTTTAGAAATTTTTAGTATGGTGAAATTATGGAAAAACCCTACAAATCCCTTAACAGTTCTACAAAATATCAAAATGCCCAGCAAGACCATGTACCTGCTAGGGCTGTTCACTTCAAAAACTTTCATTTAGATGCACCCAGAATAGTCTTGCAGTCTTATGTATAGCACCATGGAGGAACGTTATTTCTTTTCTACTATGTACTGTATTACTGTATATGGCTGAAATGACAATAAAATCTACTTGAATTGACTTGACTATATGCATTAAAAATCATATTTTTCACTCATCCCATCCATAATGTTAAGCTTCACACACTGCTCTCCTTACTTTATCATGGTACCATACTAAATGCTTGGTATCAACCTTGTAAAAAGTACTGGTTCCAATTATGCCTTATTCGTACCTATGGCTCTGTCTTTTCCCATAAAAAGCTGAAGCATCAAAGTAGAATGGGACCCAATGAGTTGTAAGGGAAGCAGGGACTTGACGGGGCCTAGGAGTAGCACCAAGCCCCGCCCCCTTTTTTCATTGCAGGGTTCTGATTGGATACAAAGGTTCCCGGGCTTGCGGAAGGATCAAGGCGGTGATTGTACTCACCATTCGGCGCCGGGACGTAAAGGCAGCAGGAAGCAGCTTCCCGCCCGCCCACCCTGTATTCGGGTTGGTTTTGTCGCAGTTGGCGGAGGTTAAATTTACAAGGGGAAGTTAAAAGGGGGTATTTCAGAGGGAGTGGAAGTAGCCTGGTAGGCCTGGGTCCCCATGGGAAGGTTGACAGCCCAGTTTGGGGCTTGGGAGAAATGGAACAGGAACCTACCTTGGCAGTTTGGGTACAGCCATCCCACCCCCATTCCTCTTTCCCCCAGATGGGGAATTAATATTATAAAGAATGTTAAAAGTTTGTTATACAAACGGTGTGTAAAATGTTAAAATGTTATACAGGTTAATTATTACTATTATGTTAATAAACAACTGTGGCCATCTCTTTCCAAAACCAGTGGTGTGCCTGTGTGTTATTGGGTAGGAGGTATATGGTGGGGGCAAAAGGGAGTGGTGCAGAATCGACACTGCACCCGTCAAGTAGTAGAGCCAGGCACTAGCAGATTAACTGCAAAACATTTATTAACGCGACATGTTTCAGGCAAAGCCCTTTTTCAAGTGTTAACACTTAAAGGGTGAATTTTCTCCAGCTACCACTTCGCCACACTCCGCTCCACTTCACCAGGTGCAAATTCACTAAAATGCGAAGTTGTGTCTCAGCAGCCAAACGCTGGTGAATTTTCGCTAGCGTAACTTCGGCTGGGCGAGCATTTTATAGTGAATTTTTGATAGCGTTCATTTCTGCTTAGCAAAACTTTGCTTGCACTCTTACACTTAGGTCAATTTGAATAGAGCGGTTACCTAAAAATCGTATGGACGTCTTTATTATTAATGTTGGTGCAAATGCTTGAAGTGCCCACTTTTTAAAACAAATGTCCAATGAGCCATAATAAAGACAGAAGAGATCCTCTAATGCCCTAGACATGAGCCCACCCTTAAACAAATGTGGCATGCCCCTCAAATTAGTTTAAAAAAATTGTTCACACAAAAAAATCTTAGTTATAGTAATAGTTCTGACTTTTGAAGGCAATCCTGCTTTAAAAAAAAGAAAAGTCGCCAGCGTTTTTTACAACTTTAATGCATTTCTGGCATACAGGATATATTGTCACTAACATAAGACTGAGGAAGATTTAGCTTTGTTTTATAAGTTTACCTGGTCTGCGTTGGCAAAGTAAACTCTGGTGAAAGAGGTAACGTTCAGTAAAATTTGCATCCTAGTAAATTTGTGAGTAACGACCGTTCAGCAGAGCGAAAAGTCGCCTGGCGATAGGGTGTGAACGAACTCTAGCAACTTTCTCTTTCGCTAGCAAATTGTCGTCTGCTCCTGTTAGTAAATTGGCAAAGTCCCTGCGTATAGTAATTCTGGTTGAATTTCGCTAGCTTCGGTCACTTAGCCCTTTAGTGAATCTGTCCCTATGTCTTTGGTGGCCTCATTGGTACTGCATGTTGCATTAATCTCTTACAATATTGAATCAATAATCAATACTAATGGTTATTTTATGCTAGTATAATAATTTGAGGTGCGCAGTTACCGTACATCATTTTTATTGACAACACAGATGTCACACATACACACACTAACACACACAGATTATTGTTCTATTGCATTATACCTAGTGTTTTAAGTACTGTGACGTACAATCTGTGACGTACAATATAATTATGCTGCATAATACCAGTCAGTAAGTACTGTGATCTTCTATTTTTCACACCTACCCTTTGTTAATAAAGCTGTAGCATACATAAGTCCCTGTGATTATTAGAGAATATTAGCAAATAAACACATTGAGTTTTAATTATACCATATGGCATTAGTAAAGTTTGACAGTCCCTGTGAAGTCATATTTCTTCTGACAGACCTAGCTTTTTCCTTCATGTCATATACAGTATTCTGACAAACCTTCAATAAAGAGAAATTATTGACCGTACCCATCATAAACACTGCTTTATATAAACTACCTAATAGATGATCTGCTGTAAGAAAGTTACCTGGTGGTCTAGTGGGAAGTGGGGTCCAGCGCCGTGTCCCTGGTGTGGATGCCCACTGCTGCGCTGCTCCCTTCCGGGTTCCCCTATTGCGCGCGCGTCCATTTCTTAAAGGCGCTGGTGTGATGACGCCAGCGCGCATTGGCGCAAAATTCAAACAGTATAAAAGGGGAATTCATTCTTCAGCAAATTGCCCGTTGTTACAGTAGATTCTATTAGCAAGTTCCTGGGTGTTATCCTGAGCGATTCCTGATTATTCTACTATGTTTGACCCTCTGACCTCTCCAGTCCTGACCTTGCCTGTCTGTGACTACGCTGATCTCTCCAATCCTGAACCTTTGCCTGTCCTCCGACTATTCTACAATCTCTAATCCTGATTCTGGCCTGTCTGACTATTCTAACTGCTTGTGCTGGCCCGGCCTACTTTTTCCTGGTGGTGTTCTTCCTTCTAGTATCCTGGTGAGACGATCATGCCCCTTTGCTGGTCCAGAACCATTAGCTTTGCTCCTCTCTCTGTTAAGACCTGGCGGCATCCAATTAGCCGAGGGTTCTTCCCGAGGTGAAAGGCGGAAGTGGGAGCCAAGACCAGGGAGCTTAGCTTGGGTTCTGGATATAGGGTGCCGAACTTGACAGCTGCAAAACCAAGGGTGGTTTCTTGAGAACAGCTGATTAGTTTGTATGAATTGCAATTACAGTTTTACAAATCATTATTTATAGTAAATATGTATGAACCCGTCTTCAATAAAGATCTGTTTTAAGCGCGCATGTCCGGATGTGGAGCAAGTAGGAGGCAAGTTGTTGGTCTCTGTCTCCTGGAGGGTCAAATATATACAGTGTATTTTGGCCTCTCTTTTCTTTCTCTTTTGAGAAATGGATTTCAGTGTATAATTCTGCTGGAGCAGCACTATTAGCTGATGCGTTTTGAAAAAAATGTTCCCATGACAGTATCCCTTTAAGTGGTAGATAT
Source organism: Xenopus laevis (assembly GCF_017654675.1). NCBI lineage: Eukaryota > Metazoa > Chordata > Amphibia > Anura > Pipidae > Xenopus > Xenopus laevis. Next base: position 67,460,776 of record NC_054381.1, read on the forward strand.
GAAAATAGCACCCAAGCAGTAGAAATAATAGACACACCAAGTCATGTAGCAAGTTGAAAAATAACATTGAATAGGAGAAAGAATAGCTTATCTGAAAGCAGTTGAAACAAAAAACATTTATTCATTCAAGAAGAAAATTAAAAATGTAAAACAAAGAATGAAATACCTGCAGAGTACACAGTTTAATTTAGTAATAAAAATGACACCATAAAAATCATGACAAAGTCCCTTTTAAAAATGATATATACAGAAGTAATCGTACAGGAACTTAATATTTGGAACCATTTTTAGAGCATTTTGCTGCAGATGTACAAACTGAAAAGTTTTATAGTAGAAAGAGTTTTCATAGTATGGGGTAAAGATGTTTTTGTTAAACTTGCTGATCTTAGAAGGTATTTGGTTCACAAAAAGGATAATCAAACAGCCATTAAAATTGAAATAGCTCATTGTATAAAGCAATTTTATTATACACATTTTAATTCAATGTTTAGCATTGTTATAAAATAGCAGAAGACAAGGTCTAAAAAGTCAAATCTGTTTTGTGGAAAACCATAAAACTTACTAACAATCAAAAAGAGGAAAAACAAGTTCCTGACCAAAAGGACATGTCAGTGTTTATTTACAGGAAACCATAATTGTCAACTCAATGATGTTTGTCTGATCCCATAGTCATCTTTCTGCTAAGCATAACTGGAAAGCTTTCCTAGAAATTATTATTTGTTAGTGTATTTGGCTTTTATGCAGTCGTGCATATGTATTTATGTATATCATTATTTACACAGTGGTCTCTCCTCGTAGAGCTTACAATTTGAGTTTGCAATTTATAATATTTTTAATTTAACATTTCATTGTTTTGGGGATGAGTAAATTAAGGTGAAAACAGATTTATGTAGTGTGAGAAAGCTGTATTATTGTTGTTGAATATGAACTGCCCTCAACTGTTTAATGGTAATTTAAAAATGTGTGAGCTGGAGTTGAAAAAAATATAATTCTTTATTTACAACACATGGTAAAGTACCACATGATGTGTTTTGTGGAGCACTTACACATTCCACACAGGATTAGCCTGGATAGATGGAGCTAGAGTTCATGGCTTCTTTGAAAAATAATCTAGGCACTGGGAGCAAAGAATTCACCCTTACTATAATAATTGTGTAAATTACATGACTTTGTACTGAAATATTGAAATTCGGTTTCAAATGGTCTTCGAGCATGTATCATCTGAGGTAGAGAGAGAACAAATCTATGAAGGAGAGAAGTAGATTGAAAGCTTGTCCAAGGTGCTTATTGAGGCTTTAACAAAAGGCAGACAGAAGGTTCTGCAGGTAAGGTATAGCAAGATGACACCTTATTTCACTGTTGCCCAACAAGTGACATTTTAGATGTTGAAGTACAATTTCCAGCTTTCATGGCAGAAAAAGAACCGTAAGTTAGATAGCTCTGACAATCCTTATCTGACTGTTGTAAAAGAGGGTCTTTAATGTAAATATTTCTGGAGGGCCATAGATACCCAGTTTGGCACTTAAAAAAGTGTCCCCTGACAGAAGGTAACATGCAAGAACTGCCTGGATAGCAAAAGGAAACATTGTTCTCAATTATATAACTATTTTATATTATAGTGAAACCTCAATTTTACATCCCCTTAAGTTCTCCCTCATTTTACATTGTTTTTTGTAGTCCCACCTATATATTATGTGTAATACATTTCCCTGATCTTACACCATTATTTTCTGGTCTCCTGAAAAACTGAAAATGGGGTTTCTACTGTATAAACAGTAGGTGCAATAAGGTTGTGACTATATGAAATTTGCAGAAATGAGATCTTCTGCATTCATCATTAGAAATACAATATAATAATGGACATTTAGCCATTTTTTACAACAATATACAACAATATACTGTATACTGTACAGCTGCATCACTTAAGTAAGAAATCCTTGGTCTGAGAATACTTACATTTGCTTGAAGTGACTGGTTCAGTATTTTAGTAAACATTTTTATAGGGTCTAGGTTCAATTTGCAACTTGAGTTACCCTATACCCCGCTCTAGTTAATTTATTTGCGAAACACAGTATACTCAGTGTAGAGACTGGCATATCAGATTCTGGAATCAAATTTAGTGAGGTATCGTTATATAGATTTCCATAAAACGTTAATGTATAGCTCCTGCTGTTCAAGCACATGTGCTGTTTGCTGGAAGAAGCAGGGCTTATTAGGAAATCTTAGTAGAAGCAGTGCCATTACATCAGAAATAGCCTTTGCTTCCCATGTGCTTTTTGCAAAATATAAAGGATGATTATGTCAGTGATTTTTCATAAATCAGCAAGCTTGTTTTATTAAAGTTGATGAAATCATGTATATGCACAGCTTTAAACTTGCTAGTTGCAGTTTTAACTTTGAGCAATATATGTTTGTATAGTAATTGATGCCTGCCAATTTTGAGGTGCAGAAAAGCAAGGCTGTAAGTTCTTTGGAACACAGACAGCATTACCACTTATGTACAGATTATGCATATGCTTCCAATTATGAATATCTATGTGGTGCTAACCAAAACAGCAATTGAAGAATTGATCCAACATATAAACCCATGTGCAATATGGAATACATGCAATAAGGACAGAAAAAAGTTACAAATGTCAAAAAGCAGGTGGCCTGTTTTAAACATTTTTCAAGGGCACAGTTCAGCCGCCACATTTTGCATCTTCCAAAGCCCTAGACTACCCCCCATAGCCTGTCAGTTTTGGAGCTGGGTGGAGGGATGGCACCTCTGTTACTGCTGAGAGCATGAGAAGAGTACTTCTACCATAATAACAGCCAAACCTCCAATATTAAAAAAATGATAGATTTTACAGTTAATTTTTTAAATGTGTCCTCTGCAAGATATCTATCTGATACAATGTGTTTACCTGTTCAGCTGCGTGAAATGCCCATGGAGTCTGGGATCTAACTATGGGTAAAATATGGGCTTCTCTCAAATGTAGCTTATATCTTGGGACTATTTATCAAGGTGTAAAGGGAAAGTTCATCAGAGTTTGCCAGATAACTCCATACAAGTAAATATTTGCAAGAATTCTACTCTGATGATTTGGCATAGATGAGATAATCAGGCTTATTTACAAACACAATTAGATTAAAAATGTCATGTTATTTAACCACAACTCAATCTGCACCTGGAATTCTGCACTGCCCTGCATTTGTGTCCAAATGGCTTCATTTACAGTTAGTGGCATTAATAACAACATTAGACTCTATTTTACTTGGCACAAGTCAATTATAGCTATTGATATATCCCACTACAGGAATTCTGAAATTACTGCCAAGTCCAAACTAATTGAAATGTCAAGGTTCCCTTTGCATCTTTGTCTGCACTTTTATGTAATTCATCAAAGCTGGCTGAAGGGGTATATTGGATTGCACTACAAGTAGCAAAGGAGGAGGATTTATGGACACAAGTAGCTTTCTGTATAGTGTCACTGTACACTCAATTCTGTGCCAATTGTAGCACTTCACACTTGCCCTGGTAAATGATCCTTTAAGTCTTTAAAAAGATATAACACAAGAGTATCTGACAAGCAACAAAAAACTGAACGCCCTTTCTAATATTGAAAATGTGTTTTTTTGCAACCATTTTGTTTAAACCCCTACATAAGATTTAAAAAGTAGCTTGGGAATTAGGTAGTATAGGAAGGTGGTCTTAAAGGAGAAGGAAAGGCTAAAATTAAGTAAGCTTTACCAGAAAGGGCTATATAAACACACCAGTAAACCCTCAAAGTAATGCTGCTCTGAGTTCTATATCAAAAGAAACACAGCATTTCTTTCCTTCTATTGTGTACACATGGGCTTCTGTATCAGACTTCCTGGCTAGCCTTCTGGGCTAGGGCTTGAGCATGCTCAATATTTTCCTCTCTCCCTCCCTTTATCTACTGTCCAATATCCAATATATACAATATACTGCTTCAGTAGCTTTCATTCTCCTTTAAATGCCTAGGTTTGGTTGGGCAGTAGGCCAGCTATAAACATACTACGGTAATATCTGGAGGACCTTTACTGGAGCACCTACACCTATATCTGAAGTATGCTAACTGATTGCATTCATTGTGTTCAGACTGAAAATCTTACCCTATGATGTGTCATTTTAGTAGACAGGGCTGTGCTTGGATGGAGCATATGTAGGAGTTAATAGATTAGTGTATCACTGTGGATGGTCAAATAACAAAATAGACAATAGTTCAGCCTACTAGTCTAGCAGTAAGCAGTGATAATCAATAGTCCAAAGATATAAAAAAATTATAATTTATAAACTCTAAGACCTGAACACGGGGAGGCCCATTTATCAAAGGATAATAATGAATTTCGAATTCATGTGAATTTTTTAAAATTTGAATATACTCGTATTCGATTCGCACGAATCGAGTTTTTCTCCTGAAAAAAAACTTGAGTATCAGGAAGGCTATTAAAATATCCAAATGGTTCAATGGACATCTGCCATTGACTTGTACGTGACCTCAGCAGGTTGGCAAATTGCGAATATTAGAATCAGGACTTTTTCCGTGGTTTTCTAATTTACATTCGAATAGGGGAATTAAAATTTTAATGTGTGCATTTTGAAATTAGAATTCAAATCTACTATTTGACCCTTGATAAATCTGCCCCTCAACGTCATTAAGTTAGGTATTACCACACAGCAAGAGCAAGACTGGTACAATAATTGTCTGCAACAAAGGGCCACAGAAAAGGCTGTATATTTTTCACGCTCTGACTCCAATTAAGTGGGACTTATTTACCCTTCTAGTGGATAGTTAGTCTATTATTGTGGTTTGAAATAAAAGCCTAAAAGAGTCAGAAGTGTTTGTAAGTAACATTTTGTACACTCATAAAGCTGGTGGTCATGGTCAAGAGAGCTTTTTGTTTAATGATAAAAGCTTTGGAATTTATCTTAAAATGCATGACTTTTTTTTTTTCAAAACACATTGGTGACCATCATAGAAATGTCATCAACATACTGTAAGACTATTGGATAAAGCAAATTTTACAGCAGTGGCCTTTCAGTGTGGTAAGCTCTCAGCTGCATGGTTCTCCTTAAGCAGAATACCTCTGTGAAATAGAAATATTTACAGTAGTCCAGATGAGTGGGTTAAACCTAAAGCTTTACATTGGTTAATGCACTTTTTTAATTAAATATATGCCCTTAAACAACCTTTCAAACTTTAGTCCCTTCTTTTTTGGATCTTGAAATTAAAAAAAAAAAGTATTTTGCTGTATCAAACCTTATGTTCTGATTATAAGTTTCCATTCTGTTGACATTACTTTAACTACACTGAAGCAGCTGCTGCACACAATTAAATTACTCTGTTTACGCTGAGAAACCTCAAACAAAATGTCAAACCTACCACAATAAGAAACATGTTTCCCAGCTATTTCAGTAATAGATATGGAATATGGGGTTAAAGCAGACTTTTGTAGATGTTGCCTTTATGTTGGCCAGTTGACTCTTTCACAGAAACCAAAATATAATGTCACGCTGTTGACTCAGAGTCTGACTATGGTGCTGGTAACAATGATCCCTTAAAATGTTTCCATTCATATAGAACAGCAAAACTATAATTATTCTTAACCAGGCAGGAACAAACCTTTATCTATCAGGAGACACATTTATCACATAAGACATATGTGAGAAAGAAAGATTTATCATATTGGGAAACAGAGGCATTCATGTCTATAACATTTGGCAGGTTAATATAAAATCAAGAATTTGTTATGATAATATACTGTACATGTCTCAGGACTGTCAGTCTTGGGACAGAATGTTTGACCAGATAGTCAGCCCTTCTTCAGCTACCCATTAGATAATCTCCAAATAAAGAATTAGTTCTTACTTTCTGACATAGAGCCCTTTCTCTGTGATAATATCTAAGAGCTTTTAATACACAATGAAATATATTTTAAAATACTTGATCTTGATATATGTTACTTGTACTTCTCACTCCCTAATCACATTCAGGGTATTATGTTAAAAGATGCACAATTTGCACAGGTCTAGTAATCAATAACATACCAATCAGATGTTTGTTTTCAAACACCTGACCAGTAAATACTACCTGCTGATTGACTGCTAGGAGTTACTAGTAGTGATGGGCGAATAAATTCGCCCGGCACGAATTCGCAGTGAATTCCCGAATTTCGCCGCCGGTGAATAAATTCACTAATCTCCTGCGAAAATTCACCGGTGAAAATTCGCCAGCATCAATTTCAGATTTTCGCGTTTTTTTCGTGAAACCGTTAGAATTGCGCGATTTTACGTGAAATGGTTCGAATTGCTCAATTTTATAGTGAAAACTAGTTACCTGTAGTAAACTTTGCACTTTTTATTACATTACCAACATTGAGCCAGATACAATGAGAAAAATTTATATTATGGTTTATCATGTGAATAGTCATAGATGAGATTCAATTTTAGGAGAAAAAACTTTTCTCCAAATTCAGTTCCAGTTTATTCCCTTAGAATTAAAGAGTTTTCATGTGATAAACATTGAGATAAGTTTTCTGAATTAAATTGCATCGCAAATTGAATCTTGTCCATAAGTTTTTACGTGAAAAACCTTTTTCTCACTGAATTGAATCTGGTCCAGATGCCCATCAGTTGCATAAATGACATGTTTGGTGACACAATGGAAACCACGTTTGTTAGTTAATGGTTATACAAGAGATATGGGTAGAATGCTCTTAGATACTCATGCAAGCCCAGACTGAACATCAGTTTATTTAAGATTTGGGGGCGAACAGTGATTTGTGGTCCCTGATTAATAGCCTGAAAGGTCGCTTACCTGTGATCTAACACACAATTGTGCTTGCCAGTATAAAACTGTAACAAAACATTAAGGGCTATTCCACACGGGGAGATAGCGACGCGTTTGCGGTCGCGGCGACAAAGCGCCGCGACAGTCGCCGCGACCGGCGCAGGCGACAGTTTTGTATGGGCGCCTATGTAAAAACGCCTGTGCTAACCACACGAGGCGATGCGCTTTTCAACAGTCGCCTGAAAATGCCTCGCCAGGCTTTTTCAGGCGACTGTTGAAAAGCGCATCGCCTCGTGTGGTTAGCACAGGCGTTTTTACATAGGCGCCCATACAAAACTGTCGCCTGCGCCGGTCGCGGCGACTGTCGCGGCGCTTTGTCGCCGCGACCGCAAACGCGTCGCTATCTCCCCGTGTGGACTAGCCCTAAGGGGTATATTTATCAAAGAGTGAAGTTGATAGTGAAGTTCCGCCACTAGAGTGAAATTCCGCCACTCTCCATTCATTTCTATGGGATTTTTATAGGCGTATTTATCAAAGGGTGAACTTTCACTTCACCCATTGATAAATACGCCTTTCAAAATCTCATAGAAATGAATTGAGAGCTGCGGAATTACACTCTAGTGGCGGAACTTCACTCTTTGATAAATTTACCCCTAAGAAGGTGAATATTGTTCTATTTGGAGCTAGAAGTTTAAAAGGGTCATACAACTTCAATAACTGAGGTACTTCACATTTAGTGAAATTGAACAACTTATCAAAACACATAAGATCATAAAAACATATACAAGTTTATATGTTAGACAACATTGTATTGAATAACTAAGATGTCACTGCAAGCTTTAACAATATATCAGTTCACAGGTCCCTAATATAATTTTTCAGGCTCTATTAGTTTTCCCCTCATATTGGCTCAAAAAGTAAGAAAAGATTGACTTGCAACCAACCTTAACCTGCCCACTTCTTATACACACGCGACTCTTACTTGCTGAGATTGGGTATATATAGACCACTCCTGCCCCACCCCTCATTTACACATGATGCTATAAAAATCGATGTGTGAAGGCAGAAGCAGGGCATAGTAAGGTCATGGAAGCATGAAATAGACACTTGGGAGGGGACTAAATTACTGTTCACAAGTACATTAGAGGGCATTATAGACAGATAGAGGGGAATCTTTTTATGCTTTAAAGGGATCAGCACATTAGATGCGACCCCATTAGACTAGATGGACAGAACTGTTATTTAAGGGTCCAGTCCTTAAGAAGGATAAAAATGAGCTGAAGAGTGTTCCGTGATGTGCAATTAAACTGCTTAGAGGAATAGAAAAATTGGTATATATATATATATATATATATATATATATATATATATATATATATAGTTATATATCTTCAGTATCCGCACTCCAATCAAGCAATCTCAGGGGTGCACGGCCAATTCTCAATCATATAATCAAAATCTGGAATAAAGCATTCCTGGGCCAGCACTTGGTGCTGGCCCAGGAATGCTTTATTCCAGATTTTGATTATATATATATATATATATATATATATATATATATATATATATATATATATATATATATATATATATATATATATATATATATATATATATATATATATATATATATATAAAAAAACAAACAAGGGAAAGTTGTGCTTACCACTATTTTTTAAAAACCATTAGGCGGGGGTGCAATGAGGCTGTGACCACAAAATACATATAGACAAATACAAGAGTCCTCTGCACTCAACCCATTATCAATATATTTAAGACAGAGACATTTTGTGCATACTGCTACTGAAAAATGCCTTACCCTTTAAACAAAACAGGGATTGTTTGTCCATATATTGCAATATATTTAAACTGGCCAACTACGTCAAAGTCATCCCATATCTGGCCAGTCCTATGCTTAATTTTCATCTGATTCATTAAGAATTCTATTGCTTCATTATACATTTTACAAAGGGACTAAGTTTTACCTGCAACTTACTAGCTGCTTTCAAAGTGGTAGCAATGGTAACTATATATATATATATATATATATATATATATATATATATATATATATAATATATATATATATATATATATATATATATATATATATATATATATTTTATGCGAGTATATAGATTGGTATGAGTGTATGTATATAGGTGCACTAGGGATAATATGGAGGGGTTGCCATTGCTATCAGTTACTTATGCTTCCATAGTTACTATTGTTTCCATTGTTACCATTGCTACCATAGTTACAATTGTCTCCATAGTTACCATAGTTAATATTGTTTCCATAGTTACCATTGCTACCATAGTTACTAGTGTTGCCATAGTTACCATTGCTACCATAGTTACCATTGTTTCCATAGTTACCATTGCTATCATAGGTACCATTGTTTCCATAGTTACCATTGCTACCATAGTTACTATTGTTTCCATAGTTACCATTGCTACCATAGTTACTATTGTTTCCATAGTTACCATTGCTACCATAGTTACTATTGTTGTCATTGTTACCATTGCTACCATAATTACTATTATTTACATAGATACCTTCGCATTTAATATTAGCATTTTTACCATTGCTACTATAGTTACTATTATTTCCATAGTTGCCATTTTTACCATAGTTACTAGTTACTAGTTACAATAGTTACATTGCTACCATAGCTACTATTGTTTTTATAGTTACCATTGCTACAATAGTTACTGTTGTTTCCATAGTTACCATTGCTACCATAGTTACTATTGTTGTCATTGTTAACATTGCTACCATAGTTACTATTGTTTTTATAGTTACCATTGCTACCATAGTTACTGTAGTTACCATTGCTACCATTGCTACTATTGTTTTTATAGTTACTATTGCTACCACAGTTACTATTGTTTTTATAGTTACCGTTGCTACCATAGTTACTATTGTTTCCATAGTTACCATAGCTACCATAGTTACTATTGTTTCCATAGTTACCATTGCTACCATAGTTACTATTGTTGTCATTGTTACCATTGCTACCATAATTACTATTATTTACATAGATACCTTCGCATTTAATATTAGCATTTTTACCATTGCTACTATAGTTACTATTATTTCCATAGTTGCCATTTTTACCATAGTTACTATATTTTCCATAGTAACCATTGCTGCCATTGTTAATATTATTTCCATAGTTACCATTCCTACGATATTAATCAATTCTATAGTTATCATTGCTATTATAATTACTATTGATTCCATATTTATGTTGCTACCATAGTTACTACTACTATTGTTTCCATTACTGCCATAGTTCCTATAATTTTCATAGTTACCCTTGCATAGGCTACTATTGATTCCATAGCTACCATTGCTATCCCAGTTACTGTTGTTTCTATAAATCTATTATTTCCATAGTTACCATTGCTACCATAGTTACTTCTGCTACTATTGTTTCCATTGCTACTATGGTCACTTATCTCACTTATCAGTGACGTAACTAGATATTACTGGGCCTCCTAGCAAATTATTTTTCAGGCCCCGCAAAATGTCTAGATGTTGACCTGTTTTACCAATAATAATTAAAATTGTTTATGAATTAGGGCCTATGGGGCCCCTATACCTCCTGGCCCCCCTACAGCCACATGGTCTGCTTCCTCTGTAGTTATCAATATTAGGGCCTCCAATTGTTGCAGAATTACAATTCACAAAATCACAAATTTTCTGAGAGTTTTAAAAATATAAATGATCACTATGAGTGGTGTTTGTTCCATATAAAAATATTTATAGCATTGGTACTATATTTTTTTTAAAAAAAGTGGTATAACAGATGGGAATGCCACTATGTTAACAGTGTAGTTATCAGGATATATAAAATCATTGCAGGAATATAATTTTCTGGGATATTACTACTCAGCTCATCACTATGTAAAGGTTGGTATATCCATTAAAATGAGAAGTGACTGAAGTTGGGTGTTAATATACAAGGCAGAATCTTCACTATCTTCACAAGTTTATTGATGTAAGTTGGTTTTTGAGTTGTAAATTCAGGTATGCAATTCTAGTCTGTTTCTCTGTTCTTGACCACTGCCTGTTTTTGACCCCTGCCTGTTCTTGACTACTCCTGTATTTCTGCCTGAACCAATCTTTGCCTGTATTTAACTATTCATCTGGATCTTGACTTAGTACTGCAACTACTGTCCTTGACTACGCTTTTGGTTCTCTGTTCCATACTGCACCATCTGATTAGTTTTGACCACTATGCTTTGTCCTTTCCCCTTTCCTCCTGTTGCACATTACGGTTCCCTAGCCTTCCCAGAACTCTCGCCCTGGTTCTCTCACTTTAAGACCTGGCTGCAAAAGGCAGCTGTTAAAGGCAGAAGTGTGAGCCAAGACCAGAATATTGGAGTCTGTTCTGGGTTTGGGAAACCCAGAATCCTGCATTGAAATCTATTTTTCAGAAGAGCAAGCAGATTTTTATATGCAATTTTGAAATCATGATGACATGGTACTAGACATATGCTTGGTTTCCCTGGTGCCCTCAGTCATGCAACTCCATGTTGGATTGATGCCATTCTGCTCCCTTTCACCCGACCCCACCCAGCAGTCCATCAGCGAAACAATGGGAAGGTAACCAGATAATAGCTTCCTGATAACTGCATTGCTAAAAATGTTCCCATGCCCCATCTAGTTGTAAATATGAGAACAGCACCCAATAGTAAAAATCCTTCTGTTACATTGAGTAGGAGAAACAGTAGTTTGGAATGCCTGTGGTTGATTTAACAGTACATTTTACTGTTTTAACTGCTTTTTTCATAAACTAAAAGTTTAGTAGTATAGTGCTAACTATACAGCACCTATAACTTTTTTTTTTCTATTGTAGCAATCTCCTCCCATGGTCTAGGGGGTCTGTGATTCCAAATGTTACCCTAAAAGGCAATCGTGCATGAGTCTGTGTGTCTAGGTCTCAGAGTGGAAGCTGATTATTTCTTTATGTGTTGAGTAGTTATGAGCGAATCTGTCCCGTTTCACTTTGCTGAAAAATTCACCAAACAATGAAATAATTTGTGAAACGCATTGAAGTCAATGGGCGTTTTTATGTGAAAAAATGTTTTACACAGGGGACAATGTTTCTCGCTCCAAATGCATTACAGTCAATGAGTGTTTTTTCTTAAAGTGACTTTTTTGTCCGAATATATTATTTTTTCTTATGGGCGCTTTTCTCACACATGGCAAAATGTGAAATTTCGCGCAAATCCATGGATAGCAAATAATAGTTGAGGTGAGGTGTCAGCATGAAAATATGGACAAGAGATCTGTCTATCACAAAGTAGTGCCTGCTCTATTTTATTTAATTTATTATAAAAAAATATCCTTTACATATAATAATTAGAAAAAAAGGAGATTTATTAAATGTATTAAATAGTAGAATAACTTTCTTCTGCTACACATTGATAATAAAGCAATTTTCCCTTTTATATTTATTTAATGATGTGAAGATTCCAACAGGATAAAATTCTATAGTCACTGAAATCTATATTTGGTGCTGATGTCACCTGTGCAGCATAATATTTTATGGATCCAGTTTTATTTCCTGGCCATAAAATAGCCAGTAACAAGCTAACAGCCCATAAAAACAGAGCTGAAGATTTGTTATGCCTAACACCCATGCTGACACAGGGTTATGATGTCAGCATATATTTGTGAATGAATGTGGCATTTAACTAGTTCCTTATGTGGAGAAATATAAGCCACCTTTTCATCAGGAGATGTCATTGTAAGCAGTATGAAGGTCAACGCTTTAGTAATACCAGTCTGTATAACTGTAAAGACATATGGTACTTACGCCTATATAATCATTTTTTATTTCTAGATGTACTTAGACCCTGATACAGAAAGTAATTCTCCTGTGGGAAACCTATGAAGTTAAAAAAGTACACTTTTACATTTTTCTTTAATCTCTCTAATCACCATGGGATTATTTGAATTAAAATTATTAAAATTATGAGAACTAAGATAATGCAGGTATCCAGAATACTCGGGACCTGGGGTTTACCGCAGAAGGGATCTTTCCATAATTTGGATTTACATACAGCAAGGATGTTATTTCTTAAACTCGATTTTTTTCTAGTCAAGGTTTTTTGGCCAAAAATCCACAAGATTTGCATTCCCCTCAGTTCTGGTACAGTCGCTGAGCTAGTTTGAGCCTAACCTGTACAGTATCCCTGTAGAAATTGATTTAGTGCTGATTCGATGTTACAACAGGCTAATGAGGGAAGTAGTGCCTGACATGCTGAGGACCTCTACTGGCAGCTAGAAAAATAATTTAAGTAAGGTATGCGGCTCCTAATAGGGCTCAGTTAATAAAACATTTTTTACCTATGGCACCAATCACGTTTTTGTTTTCATTATTTGTACATGCAGCTGGCTGAACTAATCATTTATTGGTTGCTATGACTTACTATCCATGTGTAAATGCTCCCACCTGTTGGTAAATGAAGCCTAGTTTGTCTCTTTGTTGCCTAGTCTTAGCCACAGTACACATCTTTTCAAACAGAAGTATGCTGCTATATTTTATTAGCAAGTTTTATGAATGCAATCATGTGATTGTATCTTCTCTTTTGACTGTGTCTTTGGAGCCTATTGAAGCCTATGATAATGTGCACTTTGGCATAAAATGCATAAGGTTTCTGAAATGTTGTTTTGTTGTTATATCCTTATAAACTGTGAGTTCTGATGTCATTTCTGTCACATGACTCACTGAAATTTTTGTATTATAATAAATAAAGTACCCCCAGTTGCAAAATATGAGGATATTAGAAGTTACCTCGGAGTTCCATGACCTGTATGGTCATAATATCCTTATAATTTACAAGAGGGGGTACTTTATTCACTATATATATGCTGTATATATTACTGGTTTAACATTGGTTGCATTACGCATTCTTGTGGTGCTCATTTAACCATTTTTGTTGTTTTCCACTGTATACTGAGGGTCTAAGGCTGGACCACGCTTGGTGAGATCTGATGTAATCTCATGAGTGTTTAACTATTGTATATTCTAGGGCCCTGCCTTCTTTGAATTGTCCCTATTGTTCAGCCTGTCTTCATACATTTGGTTGTGATTCTGTGTTTGATTTTATGATTTTACATGGATGTAGGTAAGCATCTGATCAAGTATTTGGTCATTAAGTCACCTTGCACATTCTTCTGGGTACAACAGTACTTCAGTGTGAAAGACATGTTGCATATTATATCATAGGTATTATGTGGCACTGGTCACTGCTGCCACCTGCTAAGAGATTCTAGTTTCCCATAGAAAGCAATATGATGTTTTAAGCATGCTGTCAGTAAATATTGCCTGCTGGTTGGTTGCTACATTATGGGTTACGAGAGCTAGTGTTCAGCCCAGGTTTCTTATTATTGCTCCACAGCAATAAACAAGAAAAAATAACAAACATTTCCTAAAGGTGCTGCTGTTAAACACCACAGGTTCCTAATTGGAAGTTCTTATAAATGGCTGAGAAATATAATGCTACACTTATTATGATTATAGAGAAAGAAAAGTATGCAAAACATAAATATGATCATTTTAGGTGATATGGATATTCTTATTGTAGTGACATGCTTGTGTGGGCATTTTGGTTAAGGGCATCCCTGCTGTTTTGCCATTGTTTTATCATTCATATTCCTGTTCCTGTTTCCCTCTTCCTGTGTAAGCTGAGACAAAGCATGAAGCAGGCCACACCTACCTACCATGTTGTAATAAATGTACCAGAAGTTACTGTGCTTGTCTAGCTGCTTTACCTTATCTAACACAGCAGAATCATTTAATCAACTACCAGCCAAGCAGTTTATGACACGTTGTATCATGCAACCTAAGCCATCATTAATAGTCCTAATATCCCCTCATTAATGTCCCACAAACTCTCAGAGTCAGTAAAATGCTTTGTATATGATTATTAGGCTCCAATCTCTCCTCCTAGCTGTAATCTTGCACAATTAGCTTTTAGCAGTCTTTAAATAATGCGCTTATCTATAGTTCAACTACTACATAATAGGTTTAGCAAAAGATGTGGGACTGATCATGTGCACACACATTCTGTATAGTATAATGTGTAGGTCTTATGAGCAGTGTCCTATTTAGCTATAGTTTAACTACTACATAATTGGTGTAGCAATAAAATTTAGCCACTCCTGAGTACTGTGTGCAAATAAAAGGGGTCAATTATGCAGGGGCAACTTTAGGGGGATCATGATTTATTTATATTGTTCTTATTGGTTCAGTAATGTAACTGACAGTATTGCTTCACAGAATGGATACTTTATCTGTTTTGTGAAACAGAGCTTTCATTTTGTTGATAGAATGAATCCTGTTGCTTTCTGAAACAAGCATATCATTTGTCATTAAAATCTTGCTTGGCATGGACTAGTTAGTTACACCATTAAAGCTTCTGTCAAAGTTTTTTTTTACATAATTCATTCTGTAATTAACTTTACACATAATTATGTCTGTAACATGGATGTTAATCATTTGTGAGAAAGATTGCTTTACAGAAAATTTACAGAATGGAGTTTGCAATATAATGACATCCTTTTGTGTACAAACCAGATTTTGTTCTCACTCTTTAATAGAAATACATCTTTTGTATATTTTTTATCTGTTATATGTTCACAAATACTTATTTTCCATGAGAGACATTCTCTACACTAGTTTTGTATAAAGAGTGTATGGCACCCCATACAATACATGCAATAGAACTTTTTAGAAGAAACGAATTACCGAATGTGTTAGAAAACGAATAGAACAGTCTCTTCCCATTTTATGCACTACAGGCATGGGACCTCTTATCCAGAATGTGCTTTCCATAATTTGGATCTTCATACCTTAAGTCTACTAGAAAATCATGTAAACATTAAAGAAACCCAATAGGCTGTTTTTGCTTCCAATAAGGATTAATTATATCTTATTTTGGATAACGTATACGGTACTGTTTTATTATTACAGGGAGCCACACAAGGGGGCTTGTTGGACAATATTGATCTATGATTGTAGACTGTCACAGTTGGGGTTGTTGCGAGAGGACATGATTACTCTTTACAAGTACAATAGAGGACATTATAGACAGATAGCAGGGCATCTTTTTCCCATAGAGGATCAAAACAATAGATGCCAACTCTTTAGATTAGAAGAATAGAAGTTTCATTTAAAGCAGCAGGTTGTGGAATGCCCTACTGGAATATATTGCGATGGCAGATTCCATTAATGCCTTTAAGAGTGGCGTGTATGTAGGCTGTTGTAATACTAATATCTACAATTAGTATATGGTTTATATATATGAGTGTATAGGTGTACTGAGATTTCATTTGGAGGGGTTGAACTTGATGGTCTTGGTCTTTTTTCAACCCAACTTGACTATGTAACTATGTATGATAACTACAAGTTAAGAGAAATGCTTAAGCATCCAATATATTTATTTTCTGCATATTTACTATATCAAATGCAACACAGTAACTTGCCGCTGTCATTTGCTGCTATCATTTGCTGCTAATGTTAACATTTTATTAGAGGATACAGCCTGAATCTATCTATATTTTATTCAGTGATCTAAAAAGAAAGAAAATTACAAACAATAAATACTAATATCTAAGTAATCAACTAACTGGATAACCACAATATGACCTCAAATATTCTACAAAAATACCGTGGATCAACAAATAAAATTGAAAAGAGAAACAAAATTTTTTTTGTCTCATCTATGCACAAAATATTTTTTTTCCTGGAAAAAAATGATGAAATAAAGCCAATGTATTTTAAAGGCACAGTGACACTTCCCAGGTCTTACCGGATTTGTGTCCTTTCCATTTAAATTGAAAACTGTTGTATTGTACATGTTCTTATGATCACTTGTTGCTTGTCAATCAGGGCTTGCAAAATGGAACTTGTAAACTTGATTGACTGAATCTGGCAGCTTATACTGACATCCCCATGTGATCACACATCGTCCGAGTTCACAGCTTGCTTATCACAGCACTGCCGCTTCCCCACTGCACTCCTGTACTGCTCTGTGCTGCCCTTTTCTTTATTTGAATGCTGTTTTTAACTCATTTCCCCTTACTTGATTATTGTTGCATGTTGCTTGCCTTTCTGCTAGTCTGTCCTGCACAAATGAATGGAACAATCTGTGTTAGTATCCAATTTAGCTCTCAGCTGCACAAAACCCCTTAGTCAATTTTTATATTACCATGGTGCAGGGTCCCCTAGACGTACAGGATACTTGCAGAGTACAGGTAGAGACCACACTCAAAAAAAATCTTTTGCCAGGGAGCTAACCCCATTTATTATGCCAGTGTAACAACAAAGATCACTGTTTAGGGGGCACTCCTGACAAAGGTGATTTATTGGAGCTTTTTTTGTAAACATGGCCCCAATCTTAAGATTCAGTGGTAACAAGCTGAAGATCTACTGGTATGTTACAATCTACCATTTGGTCACAGCTGATTTAGTACCATGCAAGTTTCAATTGAACTCCCTTGAAATAACTGGAAGAAATTCAGCATTTTGGGAAAAACATGGTACATCACTATTAAAGGAATTGTTCAGCATAAAAACAAAAACTGAGTAAATAGTTAGTTAGCCAAAAATTTAATGAATAAAGGCTGGAATGACTGGATATGTAACAGAACAGAACATCGCAGAACAGCGCTCTTGCTTTCGACTGATTGGTTACCAGACAGTAACCAATCAGTGACTTGAGGGGGGCCACATGGGTCATAACTGTTTGCTTTTGAATCAAATCAGCATGCTGAGGATCAATTGCAAACTCACTGAACAGTTATGTCCCATGTGGCCCCCTTCAAGTCACTGACTATCTCAGTTAGAGAGCTGAAAAGCAGGAAGTTGTGTTCTGTTCTGTTATGTTAGACATTCAGTCACTCTAGCCTTTATACATTACATTTTTGGCTAACTATATTAGAAACATTTTTTATTTTGCTCATACTATCGATTTAACCAGTTTGCATTATAAATTGACTGCTGCCTTACCTTGATATAAGTTCTCTACACTATCCTTTTGCCCTTCATTTACCTTATGTACACTATTCTCTAGCCTAACCTGTGGCATATAAGCCTATCCAAAATAACCATTTCTTAAAACTGTGTGTGTTGTATTTCTATAATAATTTTGTCAAGTTAATTATTGGCATAAAAATTATGTTTACGCTCTCACCGTGCTTCCCTTTGTAGAAAAAATGTGTTGTGGTCACCTCCCCTCACTGGTCTAGGTACCACTTCCAAGACTTTCCATCTTAATTGGCAGACACTGTGTTTAGCATTAATATATTGGCCTTTTGGAATTGCCAAGGTTTGTGGGTTGTGATAGCTTTTTTGTGTACAAGATTGTTTCTATCCCTATCTCTTTACATTATAGATTCGTTATAGATTACTGTTTTATTATTTATTTGGATATTGACATCCAAAAAATTGATCTCTTGCTCTGAGGACTCCATAGTAAATTTCACAGTTTTGTGTGACTCATTTGTGTGACTCATTTTGCCATATTTACCAAATCTTCAAACTCATTTAGTGGGCCCTCCCAAAGAATTAGTATGTCATCCACATACCTAAAATAATGTTTTAGATATGTAGATATGGTTCTGTAAGGAATAGCTTTTTTTTCCAATCCATACACAAATAGATTGGCAAATGAAGGCGCTACTGCTGAACCCATTGAGGTACCTTGCTTCTGCCAAAAGTAAGAATTCCCATATTGAAAATAGTTATTTTTAAGTACAATTTTGAGACAGTCAAGTATAAAGTATACTTTTGAGTTTGGGATATTGGTGTCCAATAATGCTTCCAAGGTCCTGGATATGGTAATCAACACATTTAGAAAGGGGTTCTAGTACAGACCCAATTCCTGACACTATGGGTCTCCCTGGAGTATATTTTAGTGTATTTTGGGTAATATGTATAACATAGGAATCCTCTGGAATTATGTGGTGAGGAATTCTTTGGTTTGTTTATCTATGATGCCATCGATGTACGCATCAGATACTATTCTTCAATTTATACGTTGAATCAGTATCTATAAGGGAGTAATGGCCAGGTATATCCAGCTGGCGTTGGACCTCTAAGTGGTACTGGTCACTATCCATTACAACCACCGCCCCTCCCTTGTCAGCTTTTCTGATTACAATTTCTTTCTTATTCTTAAAGGAGAAGGAAAGGTACCGAAGCAGTTTATTGTAAATAGATTAACCACAATAGTGCAAGCTATAACACTAGTTATTCTGCGGAATGCTTTACCAAACCTGAGTAAACGGCTCTAGACACTCTCTCAGTTTGTTTAGGATAGCAGCTGCCATATTCACTTGGTGTGACATCACTTCCTGCCTGAATTTCCCTGCTCAGTCATAGCACTGGGCTCAGATTACAGCAGAGAGGGGAGGAGGGAGGGGGAGACGAGCAAACTGAGCATGCTCAAGCCCTGCCCTGGAGGTTTATGCTGAAAACAGGAAGTCTGAAACAGAAGTCCATGCGTACACAATAGAAGGAAAGAAATGCTGTGTTTTTTTTTGACAGAGGGCTCAGAGCAGCATTACTGAGGGTTTACTGGTGTATTTATATAGACCTTTCTGATAAAGCTTACTTAATTTTAACCTTTCCTTCTCCTTTAAGGGAGGAAAGTGCTTTCTTCTCTTCATAAGTGAGATTTCTAGGATTACTCTCTGGCTGCATATTCCAACCATTTTTTATTTCGTCAGTAACGACTTTTACAAAAGTACTGTGCAAGAAGTCCCAGGAAGATAGTTACTTTTTTTCTTAAGACCTGTAGGTCTTTGAACAGGCTGAGAATCTAAGAAACACATTTCCAGTTTAACAGTACAAAAATATTTGAAGAATTCAACCTCTCAATCGAAGAGTTCTAAAGAGTAACAAGGCACAAATCCATGACCTTTGTTCAGGACTCGCAGTTCAGCAGGGCTTAAAACAGTGGTAGAGTTAACTTCTAGGTTATTTATCTCCTGTTGCTGTTCCTGTGCCTCTGTGGATTTGCCTCCCTGTTGATCGGGAACCTTGGATTTCTTTTTTGTAAAGGTGCTTTGTTGGAGCCTGCCCCTAAAAAAGGTTGTGCTTCTCTGTCAGAAGAAAAGGCCTCCTCATCCATGCTTGAATAAAGTGATGAATCCATAGTGTAGGGATTGCGTGATTTTCGGGTATGTCTAGTAGAAGGACGATGTGGTCTGCGTTCACCTCTGTACTGCTGCTCACTCCATTCACTTGATCTCCAGGTTCCTCTCTGTTCGGTGCTGGGGTTTGGCGGGCAGTCCGTCCGGTTTTCTGCTGGGACCTAATATTAATCATCCACTCACAGGTAAAGAGATTAAACTTCAAGCATATACCACATGCAATACCACCTTTTTATTCGTCAGTGTGGCATGCTCTACATAGGCAAAACAATCAGACCAGTAAAGGTTAAGATAAAGGAACACAAAAATGCCATACGCAACTTTAAAGCAGGCACATATACCGATATTGCTGTATCTAGGCATTTTTTTAATGCTAAACACAATGTCTGCAAATTAAGATGGAAAGTCTTGGAAGTGGTACCTAGACCAGTGAGGGGAGGTGACCACAACACATTGTTGCTACAGAGGGAAGCACGGTGGATTAGACCCCTAGAGAGCATAAACCCTAAAGGAATGAATGAACAACTCAATCTTTCTTGCTTCCTTTAGTTTGAAACCTGTATAACAAACTGATACCTTTCCCTTTTCAGGAAATTCTGATCCATCTTAATACATGTCATGGATCTCCTGCTGTATGCAGTATGAGTCCATTGCCACAGGAGACTAGCGTTTGATAAATTGCTGGTTTTATATATACATAGTGCATTATATTTTTATGCCAATGATTAGAAAAAGAAGAATTTTTTCCTTTCCTGACCCTAATTTGTATATGCATATTAGGTAGGGATGCACCGAATCCACTATTTTGGATTCTGCCGAACCCCCTAATCATTTGTGAAAGATTCGGCCGAATACCGAACCGAATCTGAATCCTAATTTGCAGAGACAGATGCAAATCTGTTCTGCCAGAGAGAAGGATTCGGCCGAAACCGAATCCTGCTGAAAAAGGATGAATCCTGGCCGAATCACGAACCGAATCCTTGATTCAGTGCATCCCTAATATTAGGATTCGGATTTGGTTTGGTATTCAGCCGAATCTTTCACCAAGGATTCGGGGAGTCGGCCAAATCCCAAACAGTGGATTCGGTGCATCCCTACTTTAAACTTAACACCCAGAATGCACACAATGTGGTATGTATGTTGTAACATAAGAGTATAGTACAATGTTTCACTGTTCTGTCCCTTTAAACCTAATACCCAGATTCAACCTTCATCTACCTATAACCTCTTTGAATATTCGTTTGGGATATCGGCACAGGATAACCCGTGGGATGAACATTAACTTTTCTAAATGGTGAGCTACAATTAAACCCATTTGAATTTAACTTATGTACACTATCTATAGGTTAAGAGAAAAAGCACATGCAGATAAAAATTTAAATGATGTCATCCACACTTGGCATTATGGTATCTACAGAGTCTGTTGTCATAGTCTAGTAATCCATGTAATGTCAGTGAGAGGACATTTACCAGCTGCTATGGAAAGAAATAAAATGTAATTCAGGAAGTATCTTAAATAAATATTGTCATTGGAAAGCATAGTTGCCTAACAACTAAGCTGCATTTAAAATGGCAAACTCCACTATTTCCCTTTTCTTTCTGAAAGTGCATTCTTTATATTACATGTTTATTGCACTGTAAATTAATAGTATATTCTCTCTACCCTTATAGTGAATTGATCAAGCCTAAAGGTTGAATGTGCAGACCATGTCTAAAACACAGGTGCTCGTACTATTTCTTTAACACAGATTTCGTCTCTTTCTCACAGAAGCTTGTTTCCTGTGAGTTTCATTTAACCACATCTGTAACAGTGAAACAGCTTCACACAAGTCCTCAGGGGAAGATCATTTAGCTAAAAGATGCTGCAGAAGAAAGAAGGAGAGGTGGAAAAAACTAGAAATAACAAAGTGCATTGGTTTATTGACGGAGTCATTCTTGGAAAAACGGAACAAGGCAGTAAATGATAAGTTTTCATTTCCAGCATGCCTGAATTTAGTTTTCATATGCATTGCCAGTTAGATTTTTCTTCCTCGTTATTTGCACTTCTGTTTTAAATATGGCAGTATTACTGGGAACTGTCACACAGGAACGTCTCAAAGCACTTATTGATGGCGTTCTGAAATGTAAGTGGTTTACACAGGCAAGAATGTGCGTTAACACTATGTTCAGCTACAAATAGCCAACCACATGTTGAAATGTTCTAATGCAAATAGGAATATTTGTTTGATGGTAATTGTAGTGGTATTAGCATTAATAGTAATTGCAATGTATATATTGTACTTACTAGTAGTAACACATAAAGGGTTAGACATACAGTGCATGTTCATTTTAAATTATCATGTATGCTCAAAATAACTGAGCGTGGAAGTATTTATTACTGTGGTATTGTCTAATTCATAGAATTATATCAATTTGGTCATGCTCAATATAATTACCTGGTCATATTTTCATCAAATGACAGATTTAATAAAAGATACCAGCAGGTGACTTTATTTACAAATGGTACGGTTGCCACATGTTAAGACTTGTGGGTGCCAAGCCAATAATCCAGGAAGCTGAAAATAGATGGCATCTTTTATAGAATTCAAAAACTCATTACTAAATGGAAAATATAGCCCCCTTTTTGTTTAGTTGGCTTATGTAGGTGCATAAACAGTATGTGAACTAAGACCAGTTACCACCCCTCTAGGCTCAGTGTGATGAGTAATGATGATGAGTAAGTGTAATGCAACCACCTCTCTCACATTGTTCCTTGTGAAGTAATGGATTCTGGGACTTGAATTCTCTCTTCTTTCCATAGTTGTTGGTGTAAAGTTTTCTGGAATGCAAAGAGACGCTAAGGTTAAGGTTTGGAAGAAGTTATATTATGCTGTGAGACTAAGGGGGGAATTTGTGGAATCAGGAATGTATTTGTAAAAAAGCATATGTATATCTATATATATATATATATCCAGCTCCATGTTGTAGCTCCCACCCCCTCCAACTATAGTCAGGTGATCCCACTGGTGTCTAATAAAAGGGCAGCCAAGTTTGGGAGTTTGAAAGCAGCTAGTAAGTTGCAGGTAAAACGTATTCGTCCCTTTTATAAAATGTATAATTAAACCATAGAATTCTTAATGAATCAGATGAAAATTGAGCATAGGACTGGCCAGATATGGGATGACTTTGACGTAGTTGGCCAGCTTAAATATATTGCAATATATGGACAAACAATCCCTGTTTTGTTTAAA
Organism: Xenopus laevis; assembly: GCF_017654675.1. Lineage (NCBI taxonomy): Eukaryota > Metazoa > Chordata > Amphibia > Anura > Pipidae > Xenopus > Xenopus laevis. The sequence goes on from NC_054381.1 coordinate 67,483,979, forward strand.
GGGTAAGGCATTTTTCAGTAGCAGTATGCACAAAATGTTGCTGTCTTAAATATATTGATAATGGGTTGAGTGCAGAGGAATCTTGTATTTGTCTATATATATATATATATATATATATATATATATATATATATATATATATATATATATATATATATATATATATATATATTTCAGATAGTGCTTATGCACATTTTCTACATTGTACGTAAGCCCAGTAAGCTCAAAATAAAGCTTATGTAACAAAAAAAGGGGGTAAATTTATTATATGTATTTGTTTCCAAATGATACCAGACTAGCCTGTCCCACATGTTAATACCAGGCAAAGGGGGCACACAAATTTTGATTTTATTAGTAGCTTCTACTTAAACTGCTTTACAACTTTAACCAAATGAGCTATTAATATATTTATATAAATATTTCATTTACGTGAAACACAGTTGTGTATTTTTTCTTTCTTCCCCTTGTTGGTGCTCACCTCGTTATATACACTATTGTTTTAGACATCCAGGCATACCTCGATGAATACCGTCATCAAACAATCTGTCTTTAATATACATGTCAACCAGGTGATCTGAATATTTCAAAGACGTAATTCATTCATTAAACCCTTAACAGCATCCATAGAATGCTCAGAAGAGAGGAGTGCTCTGTTATAATTCCAATGCAGATCTAAATGGTGCTGCTCAATCTATACCAGAAGTTGTTATATCTTGGCAATCTTTGTCCTTCTAACCGAGCATGCAGTGCTCTAGTATTGTGAATGCCATGGTTCACACTGCAGTTAGACCTGGCAATTCACTTCATGGATGAGCACTTAAGTACACTCTTGTGCCCATAGTGCTATGAAATCTCTGCCCTGGGGCATCATAAATGTCCCCCACTGACCTTTACAACAAGGCCTCTCGCCACTAGAACGTGGACATGCTATGCAACCACAGACATAGGATATCTTACTTAAATGGACTGTTGGTCCAATCAGGTATATCCACATGCTTTCCTGAGCTGTGTTTGGTAGAACTGGGGAGTGTGAATTTAAGAAGTATGATGAATGAGATTATGAAGATTAGATTACGCAGAAAGAACAATACTGTACCTATGAGGCAAAAATCTTCATCTGAGATTCTCAGGGAATCTTTTTACTGAAAGTCTAAATGACTCGGCTTACACCAGCTATGACTGTACATTCATCTCTTTAGGGTATTGACATATTTAGATATAGAAGACAAACATTAATTAAATAAGAAAGTCTAGCCAAATTATGGAGATCACTTAACAGAGATAGGAAAAGGGGAGGCACTCACTAGAAGTGACATGATTTAATCAGATAGAAGGCAAAGAGGCTTATCATATAAAGAGGAGAGGAGTGTACAGGAAGCAGTGTCAGACTGGCCCACAGGGATACCAGGAAAACTCTTGGTGGGCCCAGATGTCAGTGGGCCCTCCTGCTTCTAAACATTTGGCATATTTCATGGTCAGTTTCATTCCCTATGAGAACAAAGAGACTAAATAGATGGAATAATAGATTATAGCATGTAAAGAAAAGAGACTAGGAGAAAAGAGGCTAAGTGAGGAGAGGAATTATAATAGTACTGAGAGTTGGCCCTGATCTAAGGTCTTTTTGTGGGCCCCTGCTCTAAGGTTTTTGGGTGGGCCCCTGGTGTTCCAGTCCAACACTGACAGGAAGGAACAGATGTCAGGAAAGAACTGTAGCAATATGTGCACAAACTTCGATGTCAAGAAGTGTTGTACTATGTACTCATTTTCTCCAGCTCTTAAAGGGGTTGTTTACCTTTAAGTTGTTTTAGTATGCTATAGAATGGCTAATTACAAGCAACTTTTGAATTAGATTTTTATTTTTTATAGTTTCTGAATTATTAACTTTCATCTTCTGACTTGTTCAAGCTTTCAAATGTGGGTCACTGACTCCATCTAAAAAAAAAAAATGCTCTGTGAGACTACATATTTATTGTTATTACTACTTTTCATTACTCACCTCTCTATTTTGGCCCATTCCTATTCATATTCCAGTCCCTTATACAAATCAATACATGGTTGCTAGGGTAATTCGGTCTGTAGCAAGTATGGATGCACCAAATCCACTATTTTGGATTCGGCCAAACCCCCGAATCCTTTGTGAAAGATTCGGCCGAATACCAAACCAAGCCCTAATTTGCATATGCAAATTAGGGGTGGGAAGGGGAAAAAAATTTTACTTCCTTGTTTTCTGACAAAAGGTCACACGATCCTGCTGAAAAAGGCTGAATCCCGAACCGAATCCTGGATTCGGTGCATCCCTAGTAGCAAGCAGATTGCTGAAATTGCAAATCGGAGAGTTGCTGAATAAAATGCTAAATAACTTGAAAAACACAAACAATTAAAAATTAAAACCAATTGCATACTAAAAGTTAATTTAAAGGTGAACAACCCCTTTAACTGCAAACTGTAAATGTTTCCCCACCATGTCGAGAATTTTAATTGACTCTAGTCTGTGTTCATTTGTGAGAGCAGGTTTTATTGGGTTGCTCAGAGGCAGTTACAGAAGCATAGGTGGAGAGAAGCCAAATAAAGGTTTAGGAGGACTTAGCCTCCTTAGAGATCAGCTGCCATAGCTGTTCATATATAAGTTTACCTATGAAAAGCCTTTTAATACCTTCCCAAAAAAGACATTTCACTCTCTACCCTATGTCAGAAGTGTATACCTTCAGGATAATATGAGCAAAACGTCCATGGTACTGCAGCACCTGTGAGAAGTTTTCATAAATGCTCATGTGAATTTTTGTGTGCAATGACAGGGCACATTCTGCATTCCAGCATTTTCTACACCAGATTTTCCTTTGTAATTTTGCCAGAACAGTTTTTCAGTACCTACTGTAATATTCCTGTAAATGCCAATGAAAAGTAAGAAAAGAAACAGCACTCAAAAATATTTCTTAGTAAATGTTGGCTGTAAGAATTGAAAGACATTAACATTTAAAAAAAAGAGCAGCTTTTTTAGTTGAATGTCAACAATGCAGACATTTTCCACAGTCAGTGGAACTGAAAATTATTAATTGATTCTGGAATCCACATTCCACCAGATATACAGATATGAATGATAAACCTACATTTTACAGTACAGTTAATACCAGAATAGACCCTGCTAAGCATCACTGATGAGACACAATATACACATAGAAACAAATGTAGCTGCAGTTGGACCACAGTTTTATGATTGTGGATTAAAGAAACATCCTCAGGCTTATTTAGTATAAGATAAGGGAAACTATCAATAAATAATGTAAAAAAAAATGCACATTATAAGCAAACACTGACATTTTTTAAAGCAGAAATTCTCAAATTCACATCCCCAGTAGCCTGGCAACATGCAGGGGCCATTGAACATTATTGTACCAGGGGGTAGGGCAGCCGGTGGTGTTGTGAAAACAAAGAAAAAAGGGACTCAATTAAATATCATGTGATTTAATAAATAAATAATCACTCAATATAAAATGAGTGATTATTTATTTATTAAATCACATGGTATTTAATATGTTTACTACACAATTGAATTTAGACTCATAATTATTTGGATTGTTCGACACTAATAACTCTTCTGGCAGTTCCTCTCTTAAAGGTAACAAGAAAATGTTAATTTTATTTAGGAAGTTATCCATTCAAATTATACAAATCCAAACAGTCCTATTACTACAAGTACATTTTGGATTAATTTAATTCAGCTTTAAAAATTGTTATAGCTTCATGTTAAACTGTCTCCCTTACACAATAAATAGAGTGCAGATTAAACTCAACTGGAAATCTGTTTTTACATATTAAACAAAAAAAGAACAACTCAGAGCAACTTTTCACTGTACCTGTGCATTAATTCAAAATGTTCAGTAGTGACACCAAACTTCACACTTCTTTTATAACTTTTTACATAAAAAAAATACCAGTAAAATTAGATTAGAATTATTCTTGTACACTAATTCACATTTTTGTAATAGATTGTATTACTTTAGTTGTATATAGTAAAAAGACACAGACATGGTGAGGTGAAATATTAAGAACTTTATTATGTATGTATATTATGTAGATTCAAGTCATAAATTCAAAGCTATATATTTTCCATTTGATTTTGCAGTTCTTTATTAAATATAAGTTATTTATTAAATATAATAACTCCTACTCCTATAAAGTTTAACACTGCTTTCTCCAGGGCCCCCCAAGGGGGCTCCGGTTTATATGTCACTTGGTACTCACTGGGTGGTGGGCAAAGTACAAAGGGGCCCAGTGCAGGCTCCGGTTTATATGTCAGTTGGTACTCACTGGGTGGTGGGCAAAGTACAAAGGGGCCCAGTGCACATGTTCATGTCCGTAATGCACTATACCCACACCCCATTATGCCTAACACAACCGCCCATAATCTACAAAACCTTTCTCATTCCCAACAAGCCCAACCCCTTTATGACCCACAAATCACATCTTCCCATCTTGGTGGTTCAGCCTCTGACACAAGGCCCCTGACTGTACTATTCTCTTCTGCATGCAATTTGAAAAACTGTTGGGGCAGAATTCTGAAATGTTGATACTGTACATTAATGTATTCATACAGATTTTCCATTTGTTACACTATTTGCTGTGTTTGCAAGCATAAATACACAGCTGAATTGCTACACAATTGATTAATCATATCTTAGAATACATCATTATTAAAATAATCTTTTTAAGGGCAGACAAAGGACAGCATGAACAGAAACTAATGGTGAATGAAAGGTTGGTGGAACTTTCATACACTCACAGGGTAAATCTGACATAAATATGTTATGAAATGAAAGGCATTTAAACAGGTATATTATAGCTTGAGCAGCACCGCCTGTAATGTTTCCTTATTCTTAGCCTGTTGTTCAGTGATTTATTTTACTTCATACAAATTTTCCATTGTGAAGCTGACTGTAATTGGCTGTTTTATTAACTGACTTCAATAAAAGGATGCAAAAGGATGAAATTAGCATATTGTTGGTCTGAAAGGTCTGTGTTTCTGCATTCATTAAAACACAAGAAATATTAGTACTTTAAACCCAAGTGAGAATGTAGTGCTAACATTAAACTACCGTAATTTAGCGTTATTTTGTAAAATGTTAGCCTAAAGAATGAACCTCTGAGTACAAAAAGCTTACTTTGAAATGTTTCTATAACGTTAGCCATCCAAATTATCACATTTATGGCACTTTTGGTCTTTTTTTGACATGAGCACAAATATACAACTTTTTTTTCCATCTGATCTACTGGTAAAATCCTTGTTTTGGAAATAAAGTCCATGACAAAAGTACTTTTATGCTATTTTACAAGTTTTTTTTCCCCAAATTTTTTTCATTCAAGAATAAATAAATGCCAAATAATATTTGTAAATCAGACAATAAGCAATAATTTTTAGGAAAAAGAAAACACCAGCAAATATGCCCCATTGTGTTAAGATGGCCAGTCATATTATCATTTAAAGTATTCTGTGCCCTTTGTTCTGTGATCAGTTACATTACTCTGTGACCAGTTACAATACTCTCAGTACGCTTACAATATTCTTTATTGAGCTACATTACTCAGGTATACTGTTATGGACAGTACCATTACAGATGATGGTAAATACTGAAGATAAAAGTGCTTATACTCCAAAACATTACTTCTGTAAAAAAAATGACTGTTGATCTGTGAAAGCAATGGCTTTGAATATGTAGAACATTATTGTTATCACTAGCATTAATATACTGTAAGCCTTTAATCATTGATAAGGATAAGTATGCTCTTCATTAACAAATTAGCAGAGTAAGATGAGGAAACACTATTTAATTTTAGCCAAAATATATTTTCAAAATAAATTAATTTCCCAAGGCAACCAAATACTCCTTCTGTTTACTTCTTCTAATGTGTACATGCAGTTGGTAACTTGTTCACATTTGTCAAGCTCAGCAGTCGCCACTCATTAACAGAGGTTGAGCGGCTTCACATGTGCTTGGAGGGTTAAACACAGATGGATCACTTATGCCCAGCTTTATGTCAAAAAAACGAGTGGATGTTGTCATGCTGTCATTCTTGGTGTAGGTTTCTTGCACTGGGTAGCAATCTTTAACTGTGTAAACTCCAACCCATGTCTCATCTGTAATATAGGAAAGGGGAGACATTTAATTCTTAGTAGTAAATGTCTCCAGTCTTAGCTTGAAAATATAATACTCATACTGAATATTGAATTGCAAGTATTATCCATCTTCATGGCTCATTTTCAATATTGTGTATAAGTTCAGATATGCAAAATGGAAAATATTATACAAATGTGCCTTAAACAGCTCATGCAATAGTTCTCTGGGACTGTATGCACTATTATAACCTGTGCTGTTAAAGTTACTGATATTAAATCATTTTTGAATAAAGACAGTGATATGTATTTTTATGGATCATTAAGTAGGCAAAGAGAAATGCAACTAAAGATTAGACAAAGCAGAACTAGACATATACGAAGAGAATAATGAACATTTAAGGAGGCATAGACACTGCAAAAACAAACAAACCTCTGTAAATTCATATATAATTGTAAGTTCCCTAATGGAAAGCCTTCTGTTGATATGACATGAAGATTTTCATTTGTCCAGGTCATGGTAAATCTAATATAAGTAATTAAAAAAAAATCTGGACTTGCTGAGTAAATATCGAAGACGTTTCACTACTCATCCGCGCAGCTTCTTCAGTTCAACTGACTGGTGTGGGAAGTTCTCGGCATATAAATTCTTCCACTAATCCAATCACTAATAGCACATTGTAACTCTTCAGAGAGGTGACATCTGAAATTCACTGGTGTTGATTCTGTGTAGTTACTGTGATAGGATTACCAGTGTGTCATGCAACTCCTAGAAACAGGTGTTACTTGTGAGAGTTGCATGAATGGACGTGATGTGTTCTGAAAGTTCACTGTGCAGTGAGGAGTGCACTGATATATACATTGGGGAGACAAAACAACTGCTCACCAAGCGAATGGTTTAGCATAGAAGGGTGAACTCTACAGGGCAAGACTCGGCTGTCTTTCTACACCTAAGAGTCAAGGGAGACTCCTTTTAAGATAGCAATGTCCAACTCTTGGATAAAGAAGATCGCTGGTTTGAACAAGGCGTGAAAGAGGCGATTCATGTCAAGGTGGAAAAACCATCCCTGAACAGAGGCGGGGGTCTTTGACACCGCCTGCCTGCTACATACAATACTGTTCTAACATCTGTACCCCGGTGGTTTCAGAACACTTCACACATCCATTCATGCAACTCTCACAAGTGCATCCATTCATGCAACACTCTCCTGTTTCTAGGAGTTGCAGACACATTGGTAAACCTATCACAGTAACTACACAGAATCAACACCTCTGTGAATTTCAGATGTCACCTCTCTGAAGAGTTACAATGTGCCGTTGTGATTGGATTAGTGGAAGAGTTTATATGCAATCTGTTGATAGCTTCCCTAAACAAAAGTATCACCCCACCCCTGTGAATAGATCACATAAAATTTACTACTGAAGATAATTGGATTACCTCCCATTATTCTTAATTATGCTTATCCTGAGACTGAATAAAATTAATGTAATTCTTGCCTTGTTTCATTCTATTAAACCAAGTATATTATGCTTTGCCTTTTAAAAAACGTACATCCAATACATTAAAAACTGCTTGGCAATCATTTCAGTAGCTTAATCTGCAATAAGAATATTAAGTAAATAGAATTTTAAGTAAATATTTTGAAAACCAACAACATTCATATAATTCAACTCATTAAGAGACCTATCAGGTACCTGCCATATGCATAATGTTTTATCCCTTTTATGGTGAAACAGCATTAAGTTCTTTACATCCCTACACTTATAGAACTGGACAAAGCATCAGTTATTTCACAGATGTTTTTTAGTTTTTACTTCTGTACTTGAACCACAGCAAAATGTCTCCATTTGCAGACTCACAGAAAACAGAAGACAAAGAAATCTTTGCACAATGTCAATTGGATTCCCATATATTGGCTATTCTCACTAACATGTGGATTGCTGTAATACCTGAAGTCTGCCCTAAGGGGTTTATGCTGTTTGTCTTTTAATATATATGTTTCCACTGTATCTACATTTAGCTATGCCATTGGGAAAACGCTTTCGGAAATAAATGGACAGGCTTTGTTGACCTTAACAACAGCCAAATTATAGGTGGTAACTATGGAAGTTTTCCTTACAAAAATATCCCTTTGTAAATACAATTCTCCCTGTTTTTCTAACAAAGTAAATTTAGTGGATTGTATATAATGCAGTAATTGTTCCTTTTAGTTATGTTTTGACTGTGTGCACAAAATTATCTTTTGTGCACACTTTTAAAACTTATTCTGGTGAGTCGGAAGAAGTAAAAAAAAATTATGTGTATTCTCAAAGAATTTATTGTGTGCACTTGCAGATGGATTAGAGGGAATGTTTTTCTGCAGTGTAGTTTAAAGCACATCTATAAACACCCAATAATCAGTATCTGGGTTGTCTAGGTTACTTATGTCTTCCCTCCAGTATGTTTGAACAGATTGGAAGAATTTCCTCTTGTCTTTTGTTGGCCTAAAAATATGTGTTTTTTTGGACATTCCATCTACAATCTTTGCATTGGCTTGAGTTGAAGAGATTGTAGCATGGCAGCTGAGAAAGTATGTAAAAGTGCCATGGACTTCCAACCAATGCAATTCAGCAACCTCTCATGTATCACATGGCTATTTGAAAATGTAAAAGGTGATAACTTTCATAAAAGGCCACTTTTACAGTAAAAACAAAGCCTCTATTCATAAAGCATAGATTCAGCTATTCACAGAATCTCAGTACTGTTTCATATGAAAACAAATTGCTAAGCAAAGCCAGTTTAGGAAGATTAATTACTTACACTTTCTGGCTGGTTTTCTGTCAGACCATTCTTGGACAGGGATTTGATCTCCAGGTCCCCCTATATAGTATTGATCCTCATAGGTGGAATTTTCAGGTATGTCATAAGGATCCCAAGGTTCAGTTAACGTGTTTTTAGAGCAGATTTTTGTAACTTGCTCTATTTGAAACATCACTGCCTCTTGATATAGGAAGATGTATTCAAAAAACCTAGAAAACACAGTTTATAAGCATTAAATACGATGCACTGTGCCATTGGAAAACAATATTACTCCTAAAGGTTTTAAAGCTCAAGGAAGAATAATTAGGTCAAGGTCCATTGCTGCTGGTCAGACCCAAAACATTTCCTTTCAGCAGATTAAAAATTCACTTGTTACATTAAAAATTTGCCTTAAAGGAGAAGGAAAGGCTAAAATTAAGTAAGCTTTATTGGAAAGGTCTATATAAATACACCAGTAAAACCTCAATGTAATGCTGCTCTGAGTCCTCTGTCAAAAGAAACACAGCATTTCTTTCCTTCTATTGTGTACTCATGGGCTTCTGTATCAGACTTCCTGTTTTCAGGAAACCTCCAGGGCATGGCCTTGAGCATGCTCAGTTTGCTCCTCTCCCCTCCCTCCTCCACTCCCTGCTGTAATCTGAGCCCAGAGCTATGAGCCAGCAGTGAGAGACTAAGGCAGGAAGTGATGTCACACAAAGCCAATATGGCAGCCGCTATCCTAAACAAACAGAGAACACTTCTAGAGCTTTTTACTCAAGTATGGTAAAGCATTCTGCAGAATAAATATAGTGTTATAGCTTGCACTATTGTGTCTAATCTATTGGCATAAACTGCTTCAGTAGCTTTCTTTCTCCTTTAAGCAATTCTCCTTTGTAGTGGCAACCCCCTGTCATGATGTCAACCCCCCTTCATCAGCAACAATGTAGCATGCAACAAAAGATCCAAAAAAGTCAGGAATAAGGAGTTATGGTATAAAAGATCCCATACTGTATTACTACGGTATATGCATTTAAAAAAAAACAGCATTGTTGTAAACACCTTTACATTGTTATATTGTGATTTATTTATTTTTTATATTAGTTTCTTATGTATGGAGAGTTACATCCAATTGCATGAAAATGTATAACTAAAATAACCCCCTTTTCAGAAAAGAAATAAAAGCCTGACATATCTTGACAAGAATTGGACATGCTTTGTTGCTCAGTAAGCTCTAGTGTTGTAAAAATGTTTTCAACTACAGAACAAAGGGAATAGAATATTTCTATAGCCAAAGTTCATATGACACGTCAGCATCTGATTTGTAAAAAACTTAAATTCTGTGAGAATAAATTACTTGGCCCTATACCTGTATGTACTGAATGCCATAAACTGTTTCTGATATTCCTCTGAATCGTTTCCATATGAAATAAGCTCATTTAAACTTGAAACTAGAGAGTTCAACTGTTATGCACACATATTTAAGGGCAAGGTATATTTCTTGGGAATTCAATAAGTCATTAAAATACACATTACTGGTTTTATCTCATATGAACAAAAACAATTATCACACTTATTTGGAGCCTAAATGTTTGCAAGCTGCTCCTCCGTTTTTGTTCTCTATCACTCTATTCATGTTTATATTAAATATGCCATGTCTTGTTCATGAGTCGGTTATACAGTATTAACGTATTACCTTATAAACTATTTTTATTAAAACGCTGAAACAAATTGCATCAATAAAAGCTTGTCAAGTATTTACAGCTATGAAAACACAAAGTTATAATATCCAAGCTCAGCTCAGCTTTACATCACCAATAATTGAGAAACAGATGAGATGATGAAATACCTTACTATTTTTCTTTTTTAAAAAGTATTTAGAACAGTTTGGGAAATCAAAGCAATTACCACTTAGCTCTTTGGTCTACTGCAGTTCACATAATGAAAGCAAAGTGATTGGTTCCTATGGACAACTGTATCCATGCAAACTTTTGGAAGTGGACAGATATCCTTGGTGCAGCAGCATGGTAAGGGTATCTATATGCACATTAGATACAGAGATAATACACATGAGGATTGGCCAGGAACCCTGTAGCTCTGTGACTATATAGGTCTGAGAATCAGTAATAAATAATTTGGTTTAAGTGATCATCTAACCAAGAAGGTAGTTTAGTCTGGCAGCTCAGTAATTCAGGTGCAGATTCTGTACTGTTACACTTTTGCAAAATTCAGTTGATACATTTCTCAGTAGCATCTCTGGAGTATTAGCAACTATTGTATTCTAACAATTGTAGAACTCAACAGGACCAAAGATAAGAAACTAAATGTATTGATTTGGTACAGTTTACAGAATTGATGACGTGCTACCAGAGCTGCTTTAGAAAAACAAAAGAAGGCAAAAAAGGAAACTTCAATTTTAGAAAAACGGTCACAAATAGTGGTGGGCGAATTTGCGCCGTTTCGGTTCGCCGAAAAATTTGTGAATTTCGCGAAAAATTTGCAAAACGGCGCCGGCACCCGTTTTTGACGCCGGCGTCCGTTTTTTCGAAAAAAAAATTTTGACGCCGGCGAATTTATTCGCTGGCGGCGAATCGCGCAAATTCGCCGCGAATTCGCGCCTGGCGAATAAATTCGCCCATCACTAGTCACAAATAGAAAATAGAATATAAGTAATTGGAACAAATCTTTATTTCTGGTGGACTATCTGAAACCAACTGAACTGAAAAAAAGTGTTGGAAAGAGAACAGCCCATTTAAAGAGGGAATAAGATGGGTAGTCTTGATTGGGTAAAACATTAAGGGGGTTATTTATCAACGAATGTATCTCAATATCGGCTGCTACAAACTCCAATCTAACCAGCTCGGGTTTGTAACTCTTATTTATTATTACATTTTCCCGAAAATTACCTTTGCCGGGAAAAGCTCAGATTTTCAAGATTTTTTCGTGAATTTTCCCCAAAATCGCAGAATTTTTCACCCGAGGGCTCAAAAAACATTGTGAAATTGCCCGAAACCCCCGACACAACTCGAAATTAATGGGACTGTTCCCATTGAATTTTATTTATTTATTTTTCGCTAGTAATTGTCCAAAAAACTAAAATTTTAAATATTTTTATTTTTTTGCGTATTGTTAGGCTTTTTTTGTTCGTACTTTTTATATTCAGATCTTTTAGTAACTTTAATTGCATTCATGGTTTTAGAGAAATATAGTTTAATCATGGGTGTAGGCTCTCAATGTAGCTAGAATATCAGTCAAAATGCAGGTTATGACTGCTATCTTCTGAATGGAATTAGTTAAAGTAATCTATAAAGGTAACAGGATCAAGAACACAACAACAACTACAAAACAAACAACTACAGGCATTGGATCCATTATCTGGAAACCTGTAATCCAGAAAGCTCCAAATTACGGGAAGGTAACACATCTTTCTTCATCAAATACTTGACATTTTTAAAAAATAATTTCCTTTTTCTCTTTAAAAATGAAACAGTACTTCATCCCAACTATGATATAATTAATCATATTGGATATATTTAGGGGGTTATTTACTAAACTCCCATCAAGCTTTTTGGGGCAAAGCTCGAGGTTGTGTATAAGTCAATGGCAGAGGTCCCTATCTTATTTTGACAGTTTTGTGGTATATGCTGGAATTAGCTTGAAAATCTAACCTTTTGGGCAAAAATTTTGGGAAAATCGTACAATACGGGTATTTGCTTGATTTTATAGAGTTTTTACCCAAATGGATTAAATCAAGCTTTTTTAATAATAAATAAGGTAAAATGGGTTATTAGAGTTAGTCTTGGTTTTTTTTATTTAAAATAATTTGCATTTTAGTAAAATAATTTGCATTTTAGTAATTTTTACCTGCCAGATTGTGAGCCCTTCTGCAAAAGAGTGTTGCTAGCCTTAAGAAGTGTTGTCTTTATGTGCATAAAGGGAGGCACTGTGCTGCAACCCATAAGCAAAAAACAATAGAACAGGCAGAAAGGACAGGGCTCTCTTGTGACAATTTCTCCTTTTGCTCCCCAACTTGCATGTCTGAATGAGGTGCAAAGCACAGCACCAGCAAGCACAAAGGCACAAAGCACCTAGGGCATAGGGTCCAATGTACAATTTAGGGGGACAAATATGAGGACATTAGAAGAGTAAAATAAAAATAATGTTCAGTCTATGGGGCAAATTCACTAAGCGCCGAAAATGCGATAGCGATGGCTTTGCCGCACTTTGCCACACTTCGCCACACTTTGCCAGGAGTAGTTTCGCCAGGGCAGCGCAAAATTCACAAAGATCCCAAGTTGCGCACTGGTTACCGAATGGTTGCGAAGTTGTGCTTACGATAATACAATAAGCAGTCCGAAGTTACGCTAGCAATGCCTAATTAGCATACGGCGTGCAGTTAAAATACAATGGACATGTATGCTGCAGCAACTACATTACTCTACACAAGGCCAGGAAAACTTAATAAAATTAAATAGAGGTCTTATATTACCTACACATGTGCCCACTGTAAAGTTTAGGTGCCAAATGTAAGGGGGAAGGAGGTTACTCCAAAAAAATTTTTTGAACTTTTTCAGCCTACCACCCAGTAAAAAGTAAAAAACGACATAGTTTTCAGCTATTTTTGAAGAAACTCCTCTCTTCTCTATTGCACTTCGCCTGGTCTGAGCTGGCGAAGGCAAGAAGTAACGTTTTACGGCAGCACCCGTTAGTAAATCGGCGAAGTGGCAAAATGACGTCACGCTGGCGAATTTTCTCTAGCATTAGCCACTTCACCCTTTAGTAAATTTGCCCCTATAACTTTAATTTTCAGCCCATAAGTTACTTCTCAGTATTTCTTGAGCAAAATAGGAAATACCAACAATACAGCCTCTATGAATGTATACAGTGCCAGTTATAGATATGTAATAACAATTTACACATACAGGTGACATATAGAAAAATCAAGTTCAACATTTGACATTTGCACAAAAAAAAAACAACTATTCCCAGCATCCACTTAAAAACTATTCAGAAACCTTTCCAACAGGCATATTGGATGTTTTCCAAATGGATCTTTGAGCCATGTAGCATGGAAAGATATAGTCACATATTGATTTTGTCTGAGGTTTATACTTAATAGCAGGGCTTCTTTTCTGTACAGATTTACCACAGAATGATTTATCTTGGTATAACAACCACATCAACTTCTGGAGAGTGTCCTTTGACTGAACCAAGCATTTTCCTATTGTTGCTGGACATATTTTTCTCAGTTGATTTATTTATTTTTGAAACCGTCCGAAAAGCTTTTAAGAAATTAGATATGGAATTCAGACAGTGCAGCCTCTCCCTTTTCTTGGTGGAGATTGCCCGCACATCCTGTCTATTCTTACTCCCAGGATTCTTTGATATCTCTTTATTACTTTTTTTTCCCTGATTTTCTTCTGCCAAAATGAGACATTGACAATCTCAAAAATAAAGAAAGCAATTGTTACCAGAGCATCCTGCATATAGGCAATAGGTCATAATTATTCCATTGTTACAAATAATGAATTAAACATTCAGGATAATGTTTAGCTGTTCTTCTAGTGATGATTGGTATACAAATATGTCTTGCTTCCCTTGACTGCCATTACAGAGGCTAATTACTGATTATATAAGAGTGGCCTAATTCACTATTTGCTACAATTTACTATATTAAAGCTGTCATAGACAAAGATCATTCACAAAGGCATGTAAGAAAATGAACACGTGCAGTCCATTTGATAATGATATGGATGGAAATTTTATACTGGCAAAATTATGTAAAATATTATAGTGGCACAGGTACAATGACAATCAATATAACCATTTTAAAAGGAGACATGTAAATGGATTCGATTGGTTGTGGATCCTTAGGGCAAGGACTAGCTATTGTGACAAGTCAGGAATAGGACAGGTAGAAGCAGGAAGTAGTGGGTTAAGAGACACGATTAGGTGGAACAGAAGCCAGGAGCCAGAGCAAGGGGAGGAAGAACTAGGGACAAGCCACAGTGTTCAAGCTTCTAGGCCAATGCTCATACAAGGAAGAGAGGACAAGGGAAGGTTTAAATAGGGCTCAGACAGCTCTAATTGGCTGACCAATAACGCTGCTGAATTGTGACGGATGGGTGAAAACCAGAGAAAAAAATCTGAGATGTGCGAATTTACCAGATTTCATTAGATGGGGCGTTTGGTTGGCCTATTTCCAATTGCTGCATCTGAAGAGTAGTTAGGCTCAATTGGTGTAAATGTTTAAATTGGTTTTGGCAACTACTTTATACTCTCAGTACATCTTCTGGTATTTGGAGTGATGCACCTTGTTTATTGATTCCCTGCACAATGGTGTTTAATGACATTTAAGAATATTACACATGTTATTTAATACCTTCCTTATAATTTGTTTTTTTGGAACACTAATATAGAACATTTATAATATATCATAACTTTCCTTTTATTGGATACCTGCAGACTGGTGTGGAGCCCTGTATATTCACAAAGAATTCACAGTGGAGGAAAACTATTATGACTATGAGGACAAGCAAAATTAAAGTCAATTCATTTGGTCAGATAATATATAATAATTATTGGTTGATATGTGTTACTGCACCATGGCAAACATAGTGCCTTTTACTACATATGGGGTATCCTAATACTTGTTGATATTAATAAAGTTGATATTCTTAACTTTACCATATGCCAATGTTTTAAGCTCTTGCAATTATTCAAAACTTTAACTACAGCATTTGGGGGCAGTGCTTTGGCTAAAATTGGTGCAGAAGTGCCTTCAGTATGGTTATGTCCAGCACTGCTGCCTTCCCCCTGTCTCCTTTTCTGAATTGAGCATATAGATGCGGGCCACTTTGGGAACCCAGGGTCAGACTGGCCCATCGGAATACCGGGGAAAAACATGGTGGGTCCCAGTCCTAGTGGGCCCACACCCTTGGCCTGTCAGTTGTGGCTATTTTTTCCTGTTTGCACTTTCTCAAATAAAGTTAAAGATTGGAGTGTTCACAGAGATTCGAGACCAATTTTATTGCACTATTCAAAACATTTTTTAAGAAGCAGTCTCTAAACACCACAAAACACTGGAAGATATTGATTGATGGCAAGAATCAGGCCCGGATTTATGGAGAGACCACCAAGGCCCAGGCCTAGGTTGGGCAGGATTTTAGGGGGTGGCATACTGACCAACCACACCCACATCGGTTCAGAAACACTGGGCTGCGCAGGAAATAGTTTTTTACATTTCTTGTGTGCCAATTCCAATTGCTCTGATTTTGGTGATTTGAACAAATAAAAGAGAGGGGAAATGACAGCGGGTCTAGGGGCGTCTGCTATGTAAATCCGGCCCTGGAGAGAATGGAAGGGAGTTGGAGCATGGCACCTAGTGGAGGAGATAGGGGTCAAAGGGAGCAGCTGCATAACAAACAAACACAAGATAAGTAGCAACAGCGTGAAAAGAAGATGAATTAGTGGCACAAGAAAAGTGGGATACGGAGGTTAGTAGAATAAGGACTGAATGCAGAAAATAGAATGCACTAATGCAAAATGGTTATGAAGCTACACTTGCAGGGAAAAATTGGTAACATTTAAAAATTGAAAAGAGAATGTGAGTGAGCCTAAAGCACAAAATACAGTACCAGTGGGATGAAGGAAAAGAAGAAGAAGACTATTACATTATATTAGAACTAATCTGTACAGCAATGAAACTGTTGACTGGAGGAAGCCCATACAACTGACCTTACCACTTTCTAGAGCACAGATTTCAAGCTTTTAATTGACTTTTCCATTTTATTTATTTCTACCGGGAGAAAGAGGCCAAATGTATTGCCCCAGATAAGCAGGAGAATCCAAGGAGTCTGTTAATAATACAGGACTGGCAGGGTTAGTGTCTCATGAAGAATTAGCACAGCATAAATGGGAGAGCAAGAACTAATAGATTCATACACTGTAGTCTGGGTTCTAAACTGCATGGCAATAGAGAGGTGCAGCCTGTTTTGGGTACAATGACTGACCATCTGTTTGTGCTACCATTTGCAGTCTATGTGTTTCTATTGCATTGCCCTGTACTATTACAAAGCCTGTACTATCAAGTGGAGCACAACGCAACAACACACACATATCAACTATATAGCATTAGGCCTGAATCTGTGCTTGTGGAAGCTGAAACACTGTTTGCTTTAAAACCTCTGTATAAACTATTTATGGGACAGTATAATGGCAGGCCCAATCTGTGGGTTCTGACAAATGCCAGAGGGGCTGCTATAAGGTGCTATAGAAAGTCACTATTTAGTGGACTGGTAGGGCCTCTGTTTGGGCTGATTGGGCCTCTGTGTACCTTAAATGGCAGGGCCTATTTTATTTCTCAGTCTGGACCTGTATAATGGTATGTACTGTATTTGCCTCTAGTGGGTAGTAAAGTCAACAACCATCTCAACCATAGGCATACTCAGCAAAAAGAAAAAATTTCAGTAGCTTGCTAATGACTGGATGGCCCTTCAGATCAGGTTCCCTGGTAGGCCCTTGGTATCCCAGTCCGACGCTGCCTGGAGCTACCTACAGTTTCATACCAGGGTTCTTACAGCAATCTACATTGGGTGCAAGTGAGCTGGTGACATGGCAATTTCTGAAATTTGGGGGTTGTGGAAGCACTCTTAAGGCTAAATCAAGGTATGTTTAAGTATAAGGGAAGTGCTACTTACAATGCACTTCCCTGATCCCTTGTCTCATAAGCAATTCAGGGGTTTACCTTGACATGGTATGGTGGCTTTTCAACTTTATGATCATAACTTTGTAACTAAAAACCCCTGTTTTGTAAACACATGCACTTGCATATACACTGAATTGCTTATGAGACAGGGGATCAGGGAAGTGCATTGTAAGTAGCACTTCCCTTATACTTAAACATACCTTGATTTAGCCTTAAGAGTGCTTCCACAACCCCCAAATTTCGTACATGGCAATTTCTGTCTACAACTGCCCACCACACTTGTATCTAATAGATGCTGGGATATACAACAAGGTAAACCATATGCACCCAGCTACTCAGAATTCACGTTTTCATTGCAGTATTCAGCTTATCTCTTCTCTTTCATGCAGCAAGCCAAACTACACTACACTCGACAGCCAAATTCCTATGAAATGCCTTCCCAGAAAGAGGCTTCTTACGCAAGATGTCCTGCTCCAGACATGGGCCAGGGACAACAAAGTTAACATATCTATCTACTTTTTAGCACAGCACTCTTAAGCTTAATTATCAGACTCAAAGAAAAAAGAGAAAATTACTGCAGCATTTCATCAAAGGGGACTCTCTGCTCTCCTCGGTACTTGACCCACTGCATAAGCACGGAATAGATGTGCCCAGACCTTTTGTATCCCCACAAGATAGCCAACCTGGGACTGTTTCATGTCATGTTCAGAAAGATGAGTGTAGTTTTTTTTTTTAACAATTCTTTTATTGAGCACACAAAAGCATACAAAAGCATTGTCATATATACATTTTTGGAACAGGTGTACAGTATGCTAAAGGATGCTTATACATGGTCTGTAGTTAGTTACTTCAAACAAAAATAAACTGTGCAAAATAAAGTAACATAAATTATAACAAAAAGCATGGTGTCATTCTTCCCCCCATATTCCCCCCAGGTCCTGAAATGGGTCCAAGTGCCAGACACATAGAGAGGAAACCAACCCGCGCCAATACTCTGAAGTATCCCACAATAGTACCTATTATAGCCTTATCAAGGTGGCTCTAGCTCAGGATCGTCATCCATCCAAAGATCCCAGACTTTATTGAATTTCTCCGGGCACCCCCTTTTTATATATGTCAATTTGTATAGTGGAATGGCATTCTCAACATATTGTTCCCACAATTGCGAGGTAGGCCCTCTATCTGATTTCCAGTGCATAGCAATTAACTTTTTAGCATACATACAAAGAATTGACATGAGAGTGCGATGTGCCTTACCAAGGGGCAAATCCTCGTCTGATTTAGTATCAATACAATGGGGTCCATTGGTAGTGAGATATCTGTTCTTGTGCTAATTATCTGTAGTACCTTTCCCCAATAATCATGTATAAGCGGACATTCCCACACCATGTGTATAAAGCCTGCCGGATCATGTTTGCATCTCGGGCATTCTGGTACTAGGTCAGGTTTAAATTTAGTAAGCCTCTGCGGGGTAATATATATCCTGTGCAAGTAATTCAATTGAGTCATCTTGTCCCTACTACTGATGACCCCATCAAATGCTGTGTCAAGTACATTCTCCCAGATTTCGTCAGTAATCTGCGGAACATCCCTTTGCCATTTTGCACGTAGCTGGTGAAGAGGGGTGCTACCTGCCTGGATGAGTTGAGCATAAAATTGGGACAAAGGCTTTTTAAATACTGGAGAGTGAATACCCAATTCCAGTTTTGTAGGTGTCGTATCTATGGGCCGTCTCCCAAACTGGCCTTCCATTGCATGCCTTAACTGAAAGTAACGAAAAAACATATAATTGGGAAGCGAGAACTGTTGTTTAAGTGACTGAAATGGTAATAGGTTGCTATCTTCCACAATATCGGCCATGCACTTGATATTAAATTTAGTCCACACTTGCGGGTCCGGTATACTGCGGAGATGTCTTAATTGTGGGTTACCCCACAGAGGGGTATAAGTCGAGCAGCCCGGTTGCGTTTGTGGGAAGAATTGAGAAGCAGTTTTCCAGGCCCTAACCGTTGCTCTCATTAATGGAGAGCATGTTTTCGTATATTTTGTTCCCCGGTATAATAGGTTTTTTTAGCTCCTCCACCGAACCTAATATCTGGGCTTCTAGGAGGGTTGCCGCATTTGTTAGATTAGGGGTTGCCCAATGACGGGCCACCGCAATCTGCGTTGCAAGATAATAAAGATATAGATTCGGTGCCGCCAAAGATGAGTATAGTTTATGGGCTAACACAGTTTCAGGATATGATGGGGATTCATTGTTTAATTTTGTACTTGGTTCTACTTATTTGGAGAACTTGCATCAGGGTACCTTGGAGATTAGGCATCAAGTTTAGGGGCAAATTCATTAAGCACTGAAAATGCGCTAGCGACGCCTTCGCCGCACTTCGCCAGGCTGCTGCTAATTCACTAAAATCTGAAGTTGCGCTCAGGGAGTCGAAAGGTAGCGAAGTTGGGCTAGCGTTACTTCGTCAAGCAAAGCGAAGTTACACTAGCGATGCCTAATTTACATACGTCGCCAAGTTAAAGTATAATGTACGTATATGTAGCAGCAAATACATTACACTACACAAGCCTGAGAAAGTTTCATAAAATAAAATAGAGTTGTTATTTTGCCCCATACTTGTGCCCACTGTATAGTTTAGGTGCCATATGTTAGGAAATGTAGGGGGGAAGGAGCCTATCACCCTTAAAAAAGTAAAAGACGCCAGCGTTTTTTGGGACTTAGAAAAAATTTCAACTTTTTTTGAAGCAAGCCCTATCTACTCTATTGCACTTTGCCTGGTCTGAGGTGGCGAAGGCAAGTCTGGTGCAAGAGGTAACGTTCAGTAAAATGCACAAGTTAGTGAATTAGCGTAGTTACGTCCCTTCGCCATACTGCAACTTCGCCTGGCGTAAGGGTGCGAAGTAGCTCTAGAGTAGGTCCACTTCACTAGCAAATTTACGCCAGCACCGTTAGTAAATCGGTGAAGTAACAAAATGACGTCACGGTGATGAATTTGCACTACTGTTAGCCATTTCGCGCTATAGTGAATTTGCCCCTGAGTCTCTTAACCAGCCAAATATATGTTATTTGCTCACTTACATGTTGGAGAGCTATGTATACTTGTCTCTCTGTATAGTTCTGTGCAAGGAGTTGGAGGAGTCCCCACTACTATGAGCTGACAGGAAGGAAGCCCTGCACAGGACGTGCTGGGAGAGAGAAGCAGAAGAGTGAAAGGTGCAATTGTGATTGGGATAGCATCTGTGTCTCCTTGGGAAATAAAGTTACAGTTATTTTACAACTCCCAGCATTGTGTTCTGTGTGCTGAAATTTAGTGTGGGTTCCAGTAATTTAAGTAATTACTGCCTAACATTGATACACTGTGTTCGTAGGGATTAAGAAAAAAAGTCTATATCAATAGATTCTATTAATTGTGTGTATTCTATTGTCTGCCTCTCTGTCAGTGACATTTTAGTCACATTTCCTCAGGCAACAATTTATCAGTTTCTGGTTTTTAGATCTTCTGGTGCATTGCTATAGTGGTTTGCAGTTGTACTCTCATTTGCACCTTTCTTGACCTGTTCCAGGCACTATATGGCGAAAGCATCTGAAATGTCCCTGTCTGTTCTATGGTGGTATTCATTACAGATTTTTCACACTGTCCTTAATAATAATTATAATGTACTTTATAAAAAAGGGCCTTTGTTCCAAGTTATTATTCTCCAAGAGGATAATATACCCCTACTGTAACCATATACTGTATTAAAACAAGGCCACAGTCTAACTGTATTATAAAAGTCATTGAACTGCATGATTATCTTTTACAATCTACATCACAAGGTGGCCATACATGTGCAAATCTGCTTGTTTAGAGAGGTCGCTAAACAAATGGATCTTACCCCGATATTCCCACCCTGAATGGACAATATTGGGGATATTAGTAATTATATATTAGTAAGCATTATCCTTTTACATCTTTTTCCTTGAACCAACATGTTGTGATGGTCCGTGTGTTCCCTCAGAGATCCTACAGAGATCCCACAGAGATCACACTGCAGCTCTAACAGTAACAGGAAGAAATGTGGGAGGAAAAGACAGAACTGTGTCCATTAATTGGTTGATGTTACCTGTATGTGTATGTGTGTCTATGGTTTCAGTGGCGTAACTACCGGGGGAGCAGGGGGTGCGATTGGGCCAGGGCCCGCACCCTCTCACAATCCCAGGGCGCAGCAATTAGTACAAAAATGGTAATTTTCTATTTAGGATTAACACATACAGTAGAACCCCCATTTTACGTTTTTCAGGGGACCAGAAAAGAATGATGTCAAATCCAGAAAAATGTAAAGTCAGGAAAATTTACTATGCATAATATATAGGTGGGACCACAAAACAACAATGTAAAATGAGGGATAACTTAAAATCAGAGGATGTAAAATGGGGGTTCTACTGTAATACAAAAAAAGGTATATTTTATGAAACTGGTTTATTTAGATGAAGCAGGGTTTTACATATAGTTTGTTTTATGCAATATCTTTTTATAGAGACCAACATTGTTTGGGGTATAGTTAAACTCTGAATTTATTTCATTGAAAAAAAGCACAACCAAACTCCCATGCCCGATTTGAGCTTATTTATGAATCAAAAAAGCTCAAGTTAATTGGATCGGGAAAAATACCAATAAAATCAAGCAAAAACTTAAATCCTCTTTGTGACTTTTTCCCCCGAATCGCTTTATTTTTTTTTCAGATTTTTGCCTGAAAAGCCCAAAATTTTTCGAATTATCGGGCTAAACCCAGTGTAAACCACAATATCTTCAAATTGAGATAGGTGCCTCTCCCATTGCTTATACAGGCAGGTCTGGGATGGCATATTTTCGGATTCAGCCTTTTTGCAGCATTGGGATATAATAAATCTTGAAAAATGTAGGGTTTTTTTTCACAAAAAAATCTACTTTTGCCCCAAAAAGCCCCACCAGATAAATTTGAGGTTTAGAAAGTAACCCCCTTTTTATTGTAAAAGTTTGCAGTTGCTGTTGGACATATATTTTCTATTGTTTGTTCAAAGCAAGAGTCAATTAAGTTAGGTATTCCTAGACAATGTATTAGAACATTCAAAATAACTGATGTCAACTCCAAGATGCAGAGTGGCAGAATGCTGAGAGGGGAATAATTAAAGGACCAGTAACATCAACATTTTTTTTTCAAAAATGTGTTAGTATACATTGAAAAAAATACACCAAGACAAATTAAACGTTAAAATCGCAAAGTCTTTATCAAGACATAACTTACCGAAACTCCGCTTGCGCTCCTCTTCAGAAAGCGATCGGGCAATCCATTGTGCGGCGCTCGATTTCTCCTCCCTGCCTTCCTTGTAGGAGATATAGGAGAAATCGAGCTCTGCACGATGGATCGTCGCCCTGTCATCTTTTGTGAAGAGGAGCAGAAGAAGAGTTTCGATAAGTTATTTTCTAATAAAGGCTTTGCGATTTTAAAATTTAATTTGTCTAGTTGTTTTTTATACTAATGAATTTTTTAAAAAAATGAAAATTTTTCTTGATGTTACTGGTCCTTTAAGAGAAAAAATTATTTCAGAATATGTAAACATTTGAATGGATTATATTTATATATTGTTTTCAAGAATTGAAGCCTATTTAAAATGTTTATTTTCACAATACTTCCGGTTTCATTTAAAAATTTCTTTTTATGCCTGGGACTATAATACAAGCCACTGGGGCCATTTCAGATCATTGCTATGCCCTATTAATATCAATGGCCCTTCTAAATTCTTATATAATGTGTTTGCAAAAATACTTGTAGAGACCCTGAGAATTTAACTATCCCTTTATGCAGGCAATCACATTAAGTTTGGACATCTAGAGTGACCCTTGATAAACCGTGAGTAGTTATTTCCCTTTGCAGGATCAGAGTAATTTCATAACAGAAACTGCCTAGCAGTTGGCAGTGTGTTACGGTATAAAAGGGAAAGCACACATGCTTGGGACTCTTTTCCTGGGATCCCACTTGGCAAGGAGGTGGGTAATGCTCCAATTATTGGTGAAGTCTGTCGACTGATGGAGATCTCAAGTGTTTGGTATTTTATTCAGTATCCTGAGTGTGAAAAGCGCAAGATAATATTACGTCTTGCTTGGAGTTCCTAGCAGTTGTCCCTAGTCTAACGGGTGCCCTAAGTACATTGGCAGCAGCACACATGCTTATATAGTACATCCATGAATGGGCTACATTTGGGGGCTCATCTAGGATCACAAACTGTTAATCGCACCTGGAAAAGAGTGTGACAGATGCTCAGTGCTGGACTAAGTAGGAAAAGGGCAACAGGAACAAAGATTTTGGGGGAGGCCAATCCCAGGCTTTCATAACTTTTACTGTGCCAAAGGAATGGACGGCACTCCACTTGAAGAGGAAAAAAGTCTTTATTGCAAGCTAAAAATAGGGATCAAAGGCCCTACGCGTTTCGGGATACAATCCCTTAATCATATGCCTATGATTAAGGGATTGTATCCCGAAATGCGTAGGGCCTTTGATCCCTATTTTTAGCTTGCAATAAAGACTTTTTTCCTCTTCAAGTGGAGTGCCGTCCATTCCTTTGGCACAGTTTGAGTTAAGCGGTGGGGACACTGCGGACTGAGCACCCCTGAAGAGGAGCAGAAGCTGCTATAGGAGGGGAGGCTGAGAGGTCTCCTAGGAGAGACAGAGGAGCCTTTCATAACTTTTAGCCTGAGCTTTGTACGTGTTTTGAGTTTTGAGCCTCAGCCCAACTGCTGAGTGAACTGGTGCATGAAAACTGGAAACACCTGTGACACTGCCATTGTGGCGTGAGGGTAGCGCCAAGGCCTTTCCCCCCAACCAGGTCTGTGGACTTTAGTTGTGACTAATCAGAGACACAGAATGTTGCTGGCAAGAGCAGCCAAAAGTGCGCCAGAATGGCACAACCATTTTAGAAGGTCAGTGCGAAACTAGACATGGAGCAGTTGTGTGGGATATTCGGAGAGAAATTCAATCACAATGGAGAGCGCATAATAAAACCAATATGTGGTCAGTGTGGATCGGAGGTGTATAAGGCCCTAAACCATTTCAAAGGCGGATGCCAACAATTCTAGCAGTCTTGCTGGATGGGTCCCCTGCAGGAAAAGTGTGTACTCATTCAGTCCAAGCTAGTAATGTATTATGTATTGTGAGATTTCAAGTAGCTTGGATCTTTACCTATGTACTTTTTTTTTAGCACAAAATCACTCAACAGAGCCTTAAGTTCAATTCAGCCTGAGCTGATTTTAGTTCGGCCAGTTCAACAGAAGGCATAAACAAAAGTTGATTGGCATAAAAGTTTCCTCAGTGGCTGACTGACAAAGCCAACAATTCTAGCAGTCTTGCTGGATGGGTCCCCTGCGGAAAAAGTGTGTACTCATTCAGTCCAAGCTAGTAATGTATTATGTATTGTGAGATTTCAGGTAGCTTGGATCTTTACCTCTGTACTTTTTTTTAGCACAAAATCACTCAACAGAGCATTAAGATCAATTCAGCCTGAGCTGATTTTAGTTCGGCCAGTTAAACAGAAGGCATAAACAAAAGTTGATTGGCAAAAAAGTTTCCTCAGTGGCTGACTGACAAAGCAGTGGCACCAGGCCTAGATATGTAGTTTTTCCACCCTCAGCGGGTGGGCTTTAAGCCCCCTCCTCTGTGAGTCACTTGACTCATTTATGGGCAGGTGGCTAACACCACACCCAGAATCCTTCCTTCCCTTTCAGTCCTAAATACTAAAGAAAATCAACAATGCAGTAAGTTGACTGCAATATCCATTATCCCCAGAACTGACCTGCATTTACCTTTTACCATATCACAGTATCTGTATACAAAATGTTCTGTACACCCCACAATTTGCTTTATGTGCTGATATGCTTAGCTCAGGTGCATAACCAGACAACTTAGAAGAAACTTTGCTCATTAGAAGGTTGTTAAGAGCTGTATGATATGTTACAATACAGTATTATAAGGGAGGGGGGATTTGGTTCAGGATTCTGCTAAGTATCTGGCCGAACTGGAAGTTATTGCTGTGAATTCTCAATATGAGGTCCAAAGAGCTGTCAATGCAAGTAAAGCAGGCTTTCTGTATGTCGAGAAAACAAAACAAACCCACGACAGAGATATCAGAAACATTAAGTAAAAGCAAAGTAAAATTTCTTACCAAGTCAAGTATTATTTTCAAAGTCTACAATCAATCAAGTGAATGCAGAGGTTTTACCAAAAGGTGCAAACCATTGGTAAGATGTTTTAGAAACATCTAAAAAAAAAGTCTACCACTTGAACAAAATTTTTGGCCAGATGAAACTAAAATCAAAATGTACCAGAATGAATGGAATAGAAGAGCACGGAGTAGGGAAGAAAAGGATCATGATCCAAAGCATACCACATCATTTGTGACATATGGTG
Organism: Xenopus laevis; assembly: GCF_017654675.1. Taxonomy (NCBI): domain Eukaryota; kingdom Metazoa; phylum Chordata; class Amphibia; order Anura; family Pipidae; genus Xenopus; species Xenopus laevis. Next base: position 67,509,995 of record NC_054381.1, read on the forward strand.
GAAACAGTGGTATCATATTGCCATGTATAGCTACCAATGGACTTGGATCACTAGTGTTTATTGGTGATATGACTGCTGACAGAAGCAGCTCTAGATTATATGTTCAGATTCAAATGCTGCAAATCTGATGGGACGGAGCTTTGCAGTACAGATAGGTAATGACCCAAAACATACTGCAAATGCAAAGAAGTGGAATATCCTTCAGTGGTCATGAATTTGACCTCAACCAAATTAAACAAGCATTCTACTTGCTAACAAAACTGAAGGCAGAAAGACCAACAAACAAGCAGCAACTACAAACAGCTGCAGTGAAGCCCTGACAAACATCACTAGGTAGCTTTTGGTGATACCTATGGATTCCACTCTGGCATTCATTGACTGCAATGATAATGCTCATCAGCGTGTGTGCTGGGCCCACCACAAAAATTTTTTTTAGAGGGGCCATTAGCACAGATATATGGAACACATTTTAGGACATCCTGCGACGAAATACCCTTTCTTCCTGCAATGTCCTATGCCTTCTGAATGGCGCATTGAGTCCTTTTACCATCACTCATCGTCCAAACCTGCAGTCACACCTCCGTCCTTTACCCTCCCTTCTCAGCCGTCTGTCATGCTAACTCCACCCTCAGCCTTCAGCCCTCGGGCCGAGGGCTGAAGGCTGAGGGATGAGGGCGGAGTTAGCATGACTGACGGCTGAGAAGGGAGGGTAGAGGACGGAGGTGTGACTGCAGGTTTGGATGATGAGTGACGGTAAAAGGACCTGATGTGCCATTCAGAAGGCAAAGGACATCGCAGGAAGGCAGGGTATTGTGCCGGAGGATGTCCTAAAATGCGTTCCGTACAGATGTCCCTACCCAGCCTTCCTCCCGCCCATTCCCACCTCCAGCCTGCCTATTTCCCACCTCCCGCTGGCGTCTTCTGCTTGCTGTGCCCTCCCTCCCTTTCTAGTGTGCTGTGCTAATAACAACATTATTGTCCACTACTGGAACCCTGGAACTACCAAAAGAACAAAAATATCTAATACACTTAATAATATGCAGGTGTGGCCTGCCCACAAATCCGGGCCTGACCATAGAACAATTGGACTGGCCACCAATACCCTTTCTTTTCTTTATCCCTTTCCTCTCCTTTCCCTGGGAGGTTAGCTCTCCTTTACTAAAGGTGGCCATACACTATAAGATCCGCTCGTTTGGCAACATCGCTATGCCACTAACGGCAGGGATATATCGGGAGTAATCTGATCGTTCGGCCTAAGGCCGAACGATCGGATTACGACGAGCGCAATGGGAGAAAAATCAAAACCTTGGGAGAAAAATCAAACCTTCCCGATCAATATCATGTCCAGATATCGATCAGAAAGACTCGTCGGAAGCCTCTATACACGGGCTAGCTGTTAAATTGGTCTAAAATACCGATATCGGCAGCATTATCTGCCCGTGTATGGCCACCTTAACTCACTGGCAGAAAAGATCCCTTTCTTGTTTCCTTTTCCTTTTATTACTCCCTTCTAACAACTTTATTAACAATTTAACATTTGACAAAATACTTTTTCACCTCCTTACATGCTAAACCCTTGATTTTTTCCCAAGGAAACTCAGGAATTATCTTTGTATATTGGTAACCTTTATTACTGAAGTTAGTTAACAAATCTTCTGCTTTCTTAAAAAGCAAGTCATATTCAGACCATTATGTAGTAGCAAGTTTTTAGCTGGGTTCTTGTCTAAAGATAAAAGAGTAGTGTGATCGCTGTCTAGACTTTTACACAAATAGCCAATTCCTATGTATTGTCTGGAATGCTTTCTGGATGGTATAACTTAAAATGTTGTTAATACATAAAGTAAAAGGGACATGAAAACTATGGAAGTTTGCTTTTACAAAGATTACTTTGGAGACTATATACTATTGGCCTCTGAAAATCAGGTGGAAAAAGTATATATATCACTAGCCTGACTTGACGGTCTGTACAAAGAGATGGTGGCTCAAGGGATTTTTAAACAATGTTGCCTTTAATTCCTTAACTAAAACTCAATACAAACAGTAATCATAATCATTTAGTTCAGTGCTGTCCAACTGGTGGCCCCTGGCCCGCCCTTGTGTGGCCTGTCACAATGTGGTTGCTTTGATTGCTTACCTTTGTGTTATCTTTAAAAGGTATTAGAACCGAGATTAACTGGTCACTGCATTGTTCATATTCAGGCTATATAAATCCTGCATTGTTCACAATTGTAATCCCATGTATTGTTCACACCTGTAAAGACCTGCTTTGTTCACACCTCAAAATGTAAGTACCCACATTGTTCACATGTTCACAGTAGCATTGACATTGTGTCACTGTACATAGTATAGTAGAGTGGAGTCATGATAGTGCTCCTATAGTGATGGGCAAATGTCACCCATTTTGCTTCACCAAAAATTTGCTGAAATGCATTTAAGTCTATGGAGACAAAAATGTTTTGATACGCAACAAATTGCGCAACAAGTTTTATCACGCGCTAGTCTATGGGCGCCATTATAACTTTGCGATAAATTTAGCTCATCAGTTTTCTACCCTGCTTTGTCTGTGCCTGCTCTATCTTATCTGTGTGTGTCATACTCTGGCTGCCCTATGCTTTTGCCTTACTCTGCATTTGGGAGGTGAACCAGGTGGGGGTGTGTTAGCATTTGAAAATAGCTGTTAGGGGGTCCCCAAAGTGTTTAAACATGTGCTGGGGGTTGCTGTACTATCGACAGGGGAGGAGAAAGTACATGGATTTAAGGTTATGTCTTAATATGAAATTACATTTTTTCACATATGATTTTTGAGTGATATCCCTGCAATGAGCCCCAGCCATTAGTTTTTTTGGTGTGCTGCCACCATTAATATGGGTATAGTCTTAACATTTCTTGTGATAACATGGGTGTGGTTTAAAGGAGGTGTGGTTTTAAAAAGGAGAGTGGTCAACACTGGCTTCCATTATCGGCCCTCTACCATGTAGATCAGAAAAATTCCAGCCCTGCTACACTTTGGATCCATGAACACTGACAACATATATGATATATATATATATATATATATATATATATATATATATATATATATATATATATATATGATAGTATATATATATATATATATATATATATATATATATATATATATATATATATATATACTATACCTTATCTTGATAGTTCAATGTAAGTATTGCCCTCTTCACATAAAATGAAGTAATTGGCAGAAAACAGACACTGTTTTATAATTTATCTGTAATATTGTGACAGCTTCATCTCCCATGCAAAAAAGCAGTGAACACAACACAATATGCAGAATTTTATAAAAATATTGTTTAAACCAGACAACAGTTTGTTTCAGCCTACCTTTTGCAAGGCACCAAACTCTTTTTCTCCTCCAATATTCTAATGCGCTGCAGGAAGGCATCATAAGTGACTGTGGCCCTGGTGTTTTTGCCTGTGTTATGATCATACAATACTGTTCTGCCCTCCCATTGCAATGGTGCTTCACATGGAGCCACAGAGATTGGTGTCACTAAACCCCTTGATTCAGCCAGGCCTAAGATGAATAGAAATATGCAATGAGTCATGAAGCTGTAAAATCCTGCTACATGAATAGCCTCCATCATGTCCTCTATCAGTCAGAGGGCATCTGGTTTGCTGCTGCCCCCTCCTTGCTCTGCTGTGTGCTGAATATCTGCAAATGATCAGGGAGGAGCTCGTAGCAAGAGCCCTGAGTACTCAGATTTGCTGCATGTCTTTTTATCTGCACTGTGTACAGCCTTTTGAAAACACAATACCAAAAGCCAATTATACCCCATCTAAAATATAAAATGTGTTATGTAATAAAACCTGGTTATGAATGTTATACTGGAACATAAAATAAGATCTTTTAGGTATGCCTATGCAGAAGAGCATTTTACAAGTTTCAATCAATTTGTGGTCTATTCACATAAGGTCTCCTTTAAAGCTTTTGTTATAGTGTGTAACATAAGACGGGAGAGCAAACTTAAATAGTGACCTTTTATTTTTTTCTAAGATATCATTTTTGGCTACATTTTATCTAAGCACGTTAGTATTGTATTGTATTGCATTTTATCTAAGCATGTTAGTATTGTATTGCATTTTATCTCAGCATGTTAGTATTGCTAGAGGTGCACCGTAGTGATGTGCCGGTTGAGAAAACCTTGACACGCACCTGACCCTTATCCCGACCCCCGAGAACCCACACCCAACCCAAACCCACCATGAGCTCCTATTTATATACTTGCGCCCACTCCGCCCTGCTGTCACGTCATGAAAGGAGGCGGGGTGTGCTGTTGATTGACTATATAAAAAGGAGTGTGTCCGGCAGAAGTGGTGCACTAGGAAGTAAATTTCAGCCCACCCACGGCCGCAAATTTTGTGTGGGCCGGCCTGCACATCACTGGTGCACCAGGTTTCAACGTCACTACCAATGCCACCATGAAGGTGGCATTGGTAGTATGTTTGATGGATTTTTACCATTGTTTGATGGATTTTTACCAACCTCCAGTGCCATTGTCATGTGGAAATGCACATCAGAGTTCCGTTAGCTGTTGAGGGGCCTCCTCCCCCAATGACACTGTTCCTCCATTCTTTTCTGTTGTGTAAAGCATACATTGCACAAGGTTCTCCTGAGCTGTCTCCCAACCGTTCCCAACTAACTGAATGCTCCAATCCCTAACTGGCGCACAATCACCCAGGATACTACCCCAAATTACTAACTCCTTGTTGGGGGCAAAGACTGCCCTTACTGACTAGCACAGTTACCACTCACCTGTGAGATGGACCTGGTACTGAACTCCAGACTTGCCTAGTGCTAGTAGGGTGCAGCCTCCCACCTAGTTTGGCTCTGCAATCTGTCTTCTAAATTCCTAAAGGGAAATTCCCCTACAGGCCATCCTTAAGTGTTGGTACCACCTGCTGGCTGAACTGAATATTGTCTAACTATTTATATTACAAATAAAAATCATATTTCACCTCCTTAAAAACAGAAACTTTTTTCCAACATTAACCAGCTGTAAGTTGCTTTATTCATACAAATAGTAAGCAAAGCAAATGCACCTACTCAGACTCTACCCTTAAGCATCTTTCAGTTCACCTTAAGGTTTGAGGGTTTGTACAAAATCTAGCACCCACCTTTACCCATGTTATTGTACTAAAACATATTCAATGGTTGCCAACTTCCATTGGAAGTGAAGGAAAAGTCCCTTCTAAGTGGGTTATTACAGCTACACCTAAGACATGTCATGGGATAGGTTTTACATCTCTTACTAACAGTTATGATCTCCTGTGACTCCAAGACTCTGAGCATACCTTTTTTACCGTTCATGGTATGTGTGTGTTGTGAGGTTGGTCCAGGAGGTCTGTATATGAAAGCAATGTGAAGTGATATAGCAGAAACAGAATAAACTACAAATGAAGAAATTCATGGAGATGGAGCAGATGGAAGAACTTTAAATGGGAAGTAGTGACAAAGAATGAATTTTATACGACTCCTGCCCTGTTTCCAGCTCTAGGAGTGTGAGTAAAGTGTAGGCCCCTCTAAGACAGGGTAGAAGGTGAGGCAGTAGGTTTGGGTTTAATTTTGGCCAACCATTTAGGGTTCGGTGTCGGTCAGACTGGGTAAGTACACTCCTCCACTACATCCAAACATTCCCTGTCTTGGAAGCAGAAGTGCTCTCAGAAGTGGTGTACAGAGCGAGATGACATGGGTACACGTCGGGTGTGGGTCCTACAATGACAACATTTTGTGGGTTAGGATCGAGTGTGGATTATGTTTTTGAGGGTTAGGGTCAGGTGCGGATTGAGTTTTTCCTAACCTAAACATAACTACTGTATTCATTTTGCTCCTGTGCTGGTCTGTGCTTATTTTAGGAGGAAAACAAGCACAGCTCAAAGGGTGTTAACAAGTGTACAGCCATAGAGAACCCAATAAGGGAATAGGGGTGTGTATAACTTTAGGGAAGCATTACTTTTCAAAAGTCACAATCTCCCATTTAAAAGTCAACCCCCCCCGACTCTCTTCACTGCCAGCTCTGTTAAAGCATTTATTTTGAGAGTAAAGGATTTTAGTTTAGCTAGAGCTGCAGCTCCCAACAGAATAGGAGCTCAAACTCATGTCCGGGTAGGGACAGTCTTAAAGGAAAACTATACTCCCAAAATGAATACTTAAGCAACAGATAGTTTATATCAAATTAAGTGGCATATTAAAGAATCTTACCAAACTGGTATATATTTAAGTAAATATTGCCCTTTTACATCTCTTGCCTTGAACCACCATTTCGTGATGGTCTCTGTGCTGCCTTAGAGATCACCTGACCAGAAATACTAACAGGAAGACGTGTGGAAGCAAAAGACAGAACCAAAAAATTTATATATATTTATAATAATATAATATAAATATAATATATTTTTATAGAGACCGATGTTCAGGGGGTATAGTTTTCCTTTAACAACTGTGCGGCCCAATTAGGACCATTTGTTGCTGGCTGGCACAGGGTTCCAGAGTTGGGTGAGCAAGTAGTGACTGCCCCTCCCTCTCTCCATGTGACTGCAGCTGTAATCTTGCCTTTTTAACCCTCTCTCGCATTCCTTTGGCCCCCAACATTTCATGGCACAATGTGGTCCCCAAGCATTTCATGGCAAAAATATACTGTTGCACCACTGCCACATTGCTATTTACAAGAGCAACCTAGGGCTCAGATATACAGTAGATAAATAATAAGTGCAATGTGCAAGTGCAAAAATCTGCTTACTTTCACTTGTTGTTTTTCTCTGATTTCAATTTTCTTATATTTTTTCTCCTTCTTTAATACACTATCCCATTGTTTTTCTTCTCCCAGCATCTCAGCTATTATGTGTTTCTCTTACTTATCTTTCACATACCAGATATTATTTTTCATCTTTAAATGTTTATATCTCCATAATTCACCCACACTATAACTTCTGCTGGTGGATCACCCACCTTTTTGTTATGTTTTGGTAGCCGAGGATGAGTAGAGTATAACAGTGCTTTATTAGCAGGTTCATGCGGCCATTACACAACAGTAAGCAACTCTAACATCACAAGCTGTATAGAAAGTATGCACAGTATAAATCTTGAGCACAGTGACATCTACAAGCCATTTATATAAACACCACATATTCCCCCTATACTAGCAAAGCATTTGGACAACTATAACAAACAGCAACAGTATGCATTTTAAAACAATATTATACATTCACATCACAAAGTCCTTGGTCCATGCAGGTAGTTTTCTGATTCTCTCAGTATGCCTTATAGGTTCACTTTCTTCAGGCATATTGCAGTTGACATCAGGAGTAGGAAAATGTCCTTCATCAAATGGAGCTTCTCCAAAGTCATAACTAACAGGAACAAGATGACTTGCATTCCATATGCGTCCCTCAGACAGTTCATATGTGTATGGTCCTCGCTTGTGTCTCATTTCAAGTGGTGTAGTAAATTTAGATTGTCCTTGTTTCAGTATTCCTGGTTTCCTAGTTCTGAAAGAATCCAGGCTGAAAGTGTACTTCTCTTGCACCACGTTTTCTGTCAGTATAAGCCTTGCATTTGGCTTGTTGATGTTTCACGTCAGTGTAAGGAGCGCTCCAGACGGCACTCAGGATAATGGCGGCGCCCATCGACGAGGAGGTTGGCTGACATCAGTGCACCACGCCGGATGCCTGACATCAGCGTGCCACATCAGATGCCCAGCATCAGCGCACCATGTCACGACGCCCTCGCCGAATTCGGTGCCAAAACAGAAGTTAAAAGGACGCCATATCACTGCCCTAGTACAGGTCTCCTTTGCTGGTGTTCCTGGGTGCTGTTATTATTGCTGTTTCTTGATCTTGACCCCTGCCTGAAACTCTGATTTTGAACCTACTTTGCCTGTCTCCTGAAATCTTGCCTGGACACTTACCGTCTACTGGACTCTCTGGAAGGGCTTCCTCCTTGGTCCTGACTACTCCCCGCTTGGGCCATGGACCCCACTGAGGAAGCGCCACCTCCCGCATCGAAGAGTATGAAGCTCAGCAGGTCCGTATTGGGCAAGTACTGGACTCTTCTTTCCCGCATGCCTTCTGTGTCTCCGGTCGTCAGTAAACCCGCGGCCATTACTTCTCCAATTGTGACTTCAATAGCTGGTGAACTCTGCATTCCTCCACCCCCTGCTATAATGGGGATCCTCAAGCCTGCAGAAGGTTTGTTACTCAATGTCTGATCCAGTTTGAGTTTCAACCCTCGAAATTTTTTCTGTCAACGCGACAAGGGGCATCAAAAACAGTTTTTGATGCCCCTGGTCGTGTCGCCAATGCCTCTTCCCAACTTCTACAGATTCAGCAAGGGAACTGAAGCGCCAGTGAGTACACCATTGATTTCAGAACCTTAATGGCTGAAACAAGCTGGAATAATGAGGCTTATGCAGCAGTGTTTTATCAAGGCTTGTCATCCAGACTCAAAGATGACTTGGTCTCCAGGGATCGTCCTGAATTTTTGGAAGACTTAATTGCTCTCTCCATCAAGGTGGATACACAGCTCAGGGAACATCAATCTGTCAGGGAGCGTGGCAAGAGACTTCAGCTAACCTTGGATCCACTCTTCCAAAGACCGCTGTTGCCTCTGTCATCCCAGCAGCCTTCTGTTATTCCTCCGGAGAAACCCATGCAAGTCGGAAGGGCACGTCTCTCAGAGCAGGAGAAGCTCCGGAGGCATTTGGCACGACTATGTCTGTACTGTGGCAGCCAATCTCATTATGCCAACTCTTGCCCTGTGAAGCCAAAGGGTCCTCTTCTTCAAGGTAAACCTGGGAAGACATATGCGGGTGGCATTCCTCCAAAATCCCAAGAGCACTCTCACAGGTTTCTCCTCTTTTTACAGATTCATTTGGCCACTAAGACGATCGTCGGCTCTGCCTTCCTTTATTTCGGGGCTGCAGGAAATTTCATGGATGCTCTTTCTGCCAAGTATATGGATGTTACCTCTACGGGTAACAGCAATAGATGACAGGCCACTAACGTCCGAGATTATTTCCATGACGACAGGGGAATTGCCTGTGCAAGTTGCGACTTTACATAAGGAAACGTTGTCGTTCCTGATTATTTCCTGCCCTCCTGTTCCTGTCGTCTTGGGGCTACCCTGGCTTCGTCTACATAACTCCTCCATTGATTGGTCTTTCTGGCAGATCTCTCGTTGGAGTCCATTCTGTCTAGAATATTGCCTTCTCGCTACTCCCCTTCACAAGGTGACTAGCGCTTTGACAGATCTGAAAGCCGTGCCATCCTTTTACAAGGAATTCTCTGATGTCTTTTGTAAAAGGTCTGCAGAATTCCTCCCTCCTCATCATCACTACGATTGCCCCGTTGATCTCCTTCCTGGGACCATGCCCCCTAAAGGTCACATACAATTAGCCAAGGGCTCCTCCCGAGGTGAAAGGTGGCAGTTATAGGCAGAAGTGAGAGCCGAGACCAGGGAGTATTGCTTGGGTTCTGGATTTAGGGTGCCGTTCGTGACAGTTCATCAAGGGGCTCTCCTCCCGCATTGCTCCCATCCTTGCCCTCATCCAAAAAGGGGGTATACTTAACTCTTGGCCTCCTCCAGCTATAGAAGCATTCCAGGATGCTTTCACCTCTGTTCTTCAACATCCTGACCCCGTGTTACCCTTCTTCATTGAGGTGGACGCTTCCGAGGTCAGAGCCGGTGCTTTCCTTTCCCAAAGACATCCTGCTAATTGGAAATTACATCCATGTGCATACTTCTCAAAAAAATTCTCTCCTGCAGAGCAGAATTATGAAGTAGGAAATCATGAACTCTTGGCAGTAAAGCTAGCTTTTGAAGAGTTTTTTATTTACACTGACCATAAAAACGTTAAACAATTGAATCCTCAACAGGCAAGATGGGCCCTCTTCTTTTCCCGATTTAACTTCGTCCTTGATGTACCGTCCGGGTTCCAAGAATAGGAAAGCAGATGCATTATCCCACAGCTTCACCCCAGTGGACCGTCTCCCTGTAAGACAAGATCCTATTTTTCCTCCTGCCAAGATTATTGCTTCTCTTTTTCCTCAATTCGCTGAGCAAATTCTGTCTGGTCAGTCCTCCGCTCCTACCGATACATCCATTGGATTGGCATTCATTCCTTCAGAGCTTCGCCTGCCCATTCTACAACAGACCCATTGTTATAAGCAGGCTGGACATCCTGGTCCAGAGAAGACTCTTGAACTTTTGCAACGCCTAGTCTGGTGGCCGACAATCCGCAATGATGTCAAAGACTTTGTCGCTGCTTGTACCATTTGTGCCACTTCCAAGGCTAGCCATTCTTGTGCCAGCGGTCTGTTACCACCTATTCCCTCTCGTCCATGCACTCACCTAGCAATGGACTTCATTGTAGAACTTCCATCCTCTAAAGGGAATACTGTCATTTGGGTAGTTATTGATTGCTTCAGTAAAATGGCACACTTCATTCCCTTACAGAAACTTCCCTCTGCTGTGGAACTGTCTCAGCTCTTCATCCAATACATTTTCAGGCTGCATGGCTTCCCAGCGGAAATAATCTCTGACAGAGGGTCCCTGTTCGTATCCAGGTTCTTGCGCTCTTTATGTAAAGCTTTGAGTATTACTCTCCAGTTTTCTTCTGCCTATCATCCCCAAACTAAAGGGGCAGCAGAGCAAGTGAATCAAGCATTAGAGCAAGTCCTAAGGAATCATATCTCCCTTTGTCACGACGATTGGTCCGATCTCCTCCCGTGGGCAGAATTTGCTCATAATAATGAATGTCACACTTCCACTGGAAGATCTCCTTTTATGAGGGTTTATGGACAGCATCTACAGGCCTTACCACAGTACTTCCTTCTATCAGATGTTCCTGCTGCCGATGATCACGCGGCCCATATGTCTGCTATTTTGGCTACAACCAAGTATAATCTGGAAGAGAGCGCTTTGGTGCATAAAACTTTCGCTAATAGCAGACGGAGGTCTTCTCCACCATATAAAGTTGGTGACAAAGTGTGGCTTTCTTCAAGGAACATTGGTTTGAAGTTTCCTTCCCCCAAGCCCGAAATTCATTGGTCCTTACCCCATCTCCAAGGTTATTAATCCTGTGGCAGTTCGACTTCAACTTCCCCCTGAGATGCAAATTCCCAATCTGTTTCATGTCTCCCTTGTGAAACCAGCTATTAATAACCACTTCTCTTCTGCTCAGTCTCCTCCATCCCCTGTGGACAGTCAACAGGAGTATGAAGTGGAAAAGATTTTTGATTCCAGAATCTCCAGGGGATCCTTGCAGTTCCTCATCAAGTGGAAGGGCTTTGGTCCAGAAGAATGCGTTTTGTGAAGGAATTCTACAATCAGTTTCCACAGAAGCCTAGTCTTGGTGGTCCAGTGGCCCGACGTGGGAGGGGGGTACTGTCAGGAGCGCTCCGGACGGCGCTCCAGATAATGGTCGCGCCCAACAATGGGGCGATCGGCTGACGTCAGTGCGCCACATCAGTGCACTGCGTCACGACGCCAGCGCCGAATTCGGCACTAAAACAGAAGTTAAAAGGACTAACTTAGTAACTTAGTTCGCATCTGTCTGCCATGTAATAATTCAGCTGGAGATGATTGCGTTGTTGCATAGCAAGTTGCTCTGTAGTTTTGTAGGAACTCTGTTGTAAATACTTTCCAAGATTTCCCAGTAAGATTTGCTGTCTGTAGTGCTTCTTTCAGACTTCTGTTGAATCACTCGATTTCTCCATTTGCGTGTGGGTAATACACCAAAGATTTCCTATGCACAATATTCCTCTCTCTCAGAAAGAATTCAAACTCATATGAGACAAACTGTGGTCCTCTGTCTGATATTAACTCGTTTGGATTACCTTCTCTGCTGAAGATGGTAGACAGAAATGTTATTACTGTAGCTGATGCTATAGGAGAAATAAATGCAATTTCAGGCCATTTACTGTAATAGTCTATCAAGGTTATAGCAAATCTACAGTCTATAGGAGCATCTGTAAAAGGACCCACAATATCAATAGCAAGTTTTTCCCATGCTGAAGTGTTGCTTTGTGGTGAAATTTTAGACACTGGCTGTGTGGCAGGCACTGGTGCTGTAGTATTGAGACTATCAGCTAATTGTAGGTAAAGAGATTGCGTCCAAGTATAGCAGTACCCTTATTCACAATGTCAAAGCCACATTTTGCAGTATTTGGTTCGAATTGTACAGTCACTGGCAAGCAAGCAAGCACAGGGATTGGATCTGACCAGTTTCAGGGCAGGTGCAACAAGCGGATTTTTTGCATTTCAAGAAAATATCCTTTGGTAGTATAGAAACAGCTAAACCTGTATCAAGCATCAGGTTAATGGAGTGTCCTTTGTCAGCAGAAGCAGTACTGACACTGACAGTGCATATAAACTTGTCTGGAATAAATGTATAAGCTTTATCCACATTTAATACTGTGACATTTGTAGTAGTGACTTCAAGAACATCTTTAGCAGAACTACGGAAGATCATAGCAAAATATCCTACCTTTTGGACCATTTGTGGCACTGTACAGCTTTTGCAGGACATGTAAAATAATTTGCAGTGTGTTGTGTTGAACCACAATGGGGATGCGTTGATGTCCTGTACCATATTTTACTACATATTTATTATACAATTATAAAAACAGAAGTCAGCTATTAAAGAATAAAGTGGTCCTTCTGATTGGACCCATGGAGGACTCTACAATGAGCTGTCACTGATACACCAGAGACAGAACATTAAGGGGGTTATTTATCAATGGTCAAGTTGTCTTTTCCCAAATAATTCTAGTTTTTCGTGGTTTTATTAAAAAAAACTTTTTTGGGGTTTTTTCAATATTTATTATACCCCAAAGCTGAAAATAGCTCAAATCTAGAAATACTTCAGCTAAAACTTGTCATGTAGAAGTCAATGGCAGAGGTTCCTTGAACCATTTGAAGATGTTAATAGCCTTTATGATGTTTGGGTTTTTTTCTGTTAGTTTTGCTTAAAAACTCGATTCATTTGAGTGATTGGAGGTTTTTTTCGTGCAAAACTCAATTAATTTGCGTTTTCAGGATTTTAACCCCGAATTCTCTGATCCAGTTTTTTACCATTTGAGTTTTTTCTTAAATTAGAAAACATTTGAGTTGTGAGTTCTTTCTAGGTATAAAAAAACCTCACAAACCTCTAAAACTCGACCAGTAACCATTCCCTGGGTATTGGTTGCAAATCAAAATTGCTGTTCACTGTAATGTTCTTAAAGTGCAGGGTCCACTACTCTTATTATGATGGTGATGTCATTAACTATTTCTCTCTTTGTGTTTTGTGCTTGACATGTAATTAAAGTGTACATCTGTCTGCTTGGCAGTTAGTGATACTAATATATACTACAGGTATGTGACCTACTGTATTATGCAGAATGTTTGTGGCCTGGGTAATGGATCTTTCCCTAATTTGGATATTCATACCTAGTGTACTAGAAAAATCATGTAAACATTAAATAAAGCCAATAGGCTGGTTCTGCTTCCTACTAAGGATTACCATACCTTAATTTTTCTAGTACAAAGTACTGTTTTATTACTACAAAGAAAAAGGAAATCGTTTTTAAAATTTTGATTATTTGGATAAAATGGAGTCTATGGGAGATGGCCTTTCTGTAATTCTGTTTTTCTAGATAACAAGTTTCCAGATAATGGATCCCATACCTGTAAATGTCCTTATTTTGCACTTGTTGCTTACTACATCAGCAATCATAGCTGTTGTAAACTTATTTAAAAATCACAGCTGTCAATTAAATATTGCCTACCCCTCCTCTATGCCTTAGGCATAGCAACTTTGCAATATAAATTCATTACATATTTTCTATGGTTTTTAAATTATTTTTATATGTACTGCAATTGAAAGACTGGCTTTTGCAACATTCTTTAAAAAGTAACAACTCAGAGTTAAGAAAATGCTACTTCCAATAGTAATCACATTTACAAATTACGTTTAAAACACTACAAATTTTTAATAAATTAAAAAATTTGGAAAGTTGCTTATAATTTTGTGTTCTTTTATTAGGCAAAAAAAAATGTTTGGGTTGATGTCCTTTAAGTAGGTTCCTGTTCTGCAGGGCTACAACCTGTTGCTTTAGTTACAACTTATCCCAGTACCTTGCAAGGTAATTGTGCAGTTCTATCAGCTCTTGCACCAGCAGTCTGTAAAAATCCCACTGCACCAGTAATTGGGAACTGGGTCGCAATTATACCAGTCATCATAAGTATATGTGTATGAAGCTGACCTTCTGTTATCCAGTGACCTCTACTGCAATCTGTTTCTGGTCTTTCTCTATCTTTTATGTCAGCTCTTTTTATTTTATTTTCGAAACACATGAGCTAATAGTGCTCCTCCAGCAAATCCTGTATTGAAACCTGTCTTTCAAAATAGCAGATTTTTTTATATTCAGTTTTGAACTTCAATGTGAGATTAGCCATTTTCTTACTTCCTCAAGTGCCTTCAGCCACGTGACTGCAAGTTGGAGTGGTCAATACCCCTCCCAGAGGTAAACAGAGCTTTGTCTGGTCAGCAAACAATGCACACATAGGGCCAGATTCAATTCAGTGAGAAAAAAGTTACATCACGGTCCATCACGTGAAAACTCATGGACGAGATTTAATTTGAGGAGAAAAAGTTTTTCTCCAAATTCAGTTCCAGTTTTTCCCATAGCGTTCAATAGAGTTTTCACATGATAAACAGTGAGATTAGTTTTTCTGAACTCCACTGGTACTTCTGTTGAGCGCAAGAGCCTCCAATTCTCTGAACAGGCTAAAGGTGGCCATAGACTTTACAATTATGAACTTTCATTGCAACCATTGAGCTGAATCATCAGATATGCAGGTAGAAACAATAAATTCTATCTCTATCTGATTATTCAGTAGTAACCCTTTGGCTGCTCTGAAACTTTGCCCTTGTAATGTTTCTCTTTACACTATGTATCATTTTTATTTCTACATTTACTTCCTCTCGCTATCAACAGTTTCCTTGTGTCTCTTTTTTACTTTTTGTATATAGCCTGTTGAGTCATTACACTGCTGCTGCCAGCTTCCTTCTTTAACCTGTGCTAGCAAAGGAACTGTAACTGTTTGTTGGTGCTAAGACTGGTGTAACAAAGGGGTTTTCATGTTTAGATGTACAGGCTCTGTTCCCCTTCCAATTGTGTCCCCATTTTTTATGTTTGAGCTCCTTTTCTGCTGGGAGCTGCAGTTCTAGCTAAGCTAAAATCATTTACGCTCACAGCTAAAGGATGTAAAGGAGCTGGCAGTGAAGGGAAGCAGGGGTGTACAATATTTTTAAATGGGAAGCAATGTTTACCTAAAGCTATACACACTTTATTCCCCTATTTCACTGGGTTCGCTATGCCTGTACACTCTTTATCACCTCTTGAGCTGTGTTCATTTTCCTCCTGTGCCTGTTCTGCCCGGCAGGGGAGGGGGCTGTGCACTGAATCCGTGGTTATGAGACTGCTATTTACATTTTGCTCCTCAAGCTCACCAATTCCCCATACAGCCCCCTGTATGGGGGCTACCAGACTCAGATGCAGGAGGAAATACCTTCATGAAATAACTACAGTGCCAGCAGGAGACAGAACAGGAACAGGAGGAAAACAAAGAGTTGAAAAAGTATGTACAACCATAAAGAAGCTCAGAAGAGAGAAGCACAGGCAATATGGGTGCGATCTTTCAGCACAGCAGGGTGAGCAAAGTACATGTGTGAGAATACTGATAATGGAATAGTTAGAATTACAAGCGGTTCCAAAGCATAAAGTGAAAGCAATGACATAAACAAGTGAGAAGCATTCAGCCTGACCATTTTTGTTCTTGTTCTCAGGTGAGACCAGAAAAAGAGACGTTACATCGCACCACTGACACTATGAGAGGAGAGAGGCTTTCATTGGACTCTGACTCTGTATAGTAAAATGCAGCAGTACTGCACAGGGAATACATAGAAGAGGGGGTGATGTAACACTCCTGAAGAAAGGGTGGGGGGGATAAAGGAGTTATGCAGCCATGTAAGAAATTGATGCAGCTTACGTCACTTGTGGCTTGGTATAAAAACACTTGTACAATGCCTGAGCTTATCTACTATAGGGTCCATGCAAAAACTTTCTCAAGCTGCTGGAGGCAGAGATTGTGGCAACAGGGAAGGGAAAGACTACCTGCCTAGGTACTCTCTGCACTATCCAACTTTCTCTACACTAACCTGAGGAGGGCAACACTTCTATTTAAAGTTATGGAGCACAAACAAAGGTCCAGATCCTTTTCCATTATCCCTATTCTTGTTGCACTTTTGTGCAGGTGGGTAGAAACAAGAGTTTACTCTGCCCCTTGTGAAACTGTTAGGATACCTATGTGCAGGAGTATGCCCTGGAATATTACCAAGATGCCCAACCACCTCCATCACAGCACTCAGGAGAATGCCATCCTGGCTATTGAACAATACCAGGAGCTTGTGGATATTAAATGCAGCCCTGTGCTTAGTTTCTTCCTGTGTGCCATGTATGCCCCTATCTGTACCCTGGAGTTTCTTCATGACCCTATTAAGCCTTGCAAGTCAGTATGCCAGCGAGCTAAGGATGGCTGTGAACCCATCATGAAGATATATAACCATAGCTGGCCTGAAAACCTATCTTGTGATGATCTTCCAGTGTATGATCGAGGAGTGTGTATCTCCCCTGAAGCCATAGTCACCGATCTCCCTGAAGGTAAGTCCAAGTTGGCTGTGCAACACAACATGATGCTTTTACCATAATCTCACTTTGAGACACAAATGAGCCATGTAACAACAGAGACCTTCATGCATAGTAAAGATAAAGACAGTAATGAATTAATCTGACCTGCTTGCTTTTTAATTAATTTTCCATACTTTTAAAATAATTGATCTGTATTGTAGTAGGAAATTATTTATGATCTGACCCATAGGTTATTACCCCTGCACTATATATAAAAAACATACATTTATATGAATATGTTAATGTTTCAAGTTGGCAGGCCATAACTTATTTTTTATAGAAGTCAGATTTATGGCAGTGACATTACGTTAATGGAACCTGTATTATTTTTTTATAGAAGACACACACTGCACCAGGGCAGAAGGTTTGTATTTTTGCTCACTGATGACTACCTAAAAATTAGCACCACCAATTATTTAAGCTTTCCTTGGACATTAATATTCAGCCAAACCCGACTGTGTAACTTTACAGTGCTAAATAACCAGGGAAACATACAATATTCTAGGTCACAGGTGAAGCATTTTTGACAATTGTGCTCTTTTAATATGCTATTTAAAACTGTATCTTGCAGGTTTGTCTTTTATGGATGCTTTAGTATTTAGGTGAACATTCTCACATGTATCTGATATGTGGAGTATTCCAGTTGTGTAAACCACCAATGAGCTGGTGAATGATATGGGGGAGTGGTGATTACTGGGATGCTGCAATCAACGAAGGGTATCTAAAATAGTTTATCATGTATGCTAATGCGACTGAAGCAGACACCAGGTAGTTACATCATTACATCAAGTTCATCCCCTCCAAATAAACCTTCCCCCTGCACATAAATTGACATACTTATACAGATCTATCGTTACCCTCACATATATAAAATATAAATAATAATATTCATACTAATTGTAGATTTTAGAGTCTCAATACCCTGTAGCTATGTATTGCGTTCAATAATCATCATCTGGTGTCCTTTATAAAATGCAGGATGGACAAAAGTCCATATGCACAAATTATCAAATCACCAGCATAAATGTGCACACAGTTGGAATGTGAGTCTGGGTCAGTAAAGCTACTTGCTGGTTTCTCACTCAGCCATGGGGACTGTATGGACACATCTCATTATGAGACAGCAACCATATGCTTGTCATTACACTTGGGGGTGCCAAAATTTCCAAGGCACCTCCAAGTGATTTTATTAACTTACCCGTAACCCCAGGCCAGTGCTCCTATCAGCAGAAATCTGCACCGGCCCGGAGTTCTTCCAGTGAGCACCACAGAGCAAGCCTCTTCCTGCTTCTTCAGTCTTCTCTCGCCTGCAATAGAGCGAAAAGCCGAACTTCACAGAAAAAAGACGGCTATCACCTTCTACTGCATACGTCTGCCCCTGGAAATATAAAAAACTGAAGAAGAAGGAAGAGTATCTCTATGTGGTGTTCACTGGAAGAACCCCGGGCCGGTGCAGATTTCTGCTAATAGGAACACTGGCCCGGGGTGTCAGGTAAGTAGATATAATCACTTGGGGTGCCCCCAATGTAAATAGCCTTTCCTTCTCCTTTAGAATCCTAAAAATTCAAAATGTTTTTGACATACAATGAGTTAAAGACTGATGTAATGATGTTATTTTAGGATTAATATTTTTCAAGGTGTGTTATTTTTTCAAACTACAGCCAGCACAAACACAGCATCTTAAGAATGATTATTTAACATTGCTGAAAGTATTTATGTTTCGGATGTGGGTGAATCGCCATGTCCAGTTCAAAAGGTGTATTTTAATTCTCCAGTTTCTCCTGGTGTGTTTGGCATGATGTAGTTGTTTTCATTGGCATTTTTTTCTTGTTCTTTTTAGATGTAAAGTGGATGGAGTTTACACAGGATGTCGTAGTCAAAGAAGGGCCAAGAATGAATCACTGCAAAAGTTTAAACATGGGTAAAGTCAGTTTATTACCCCCCTTTTTTTACTTTACTTTTCAATATTATAAACTACTAGCTGGGGTACCCAGCATTGCCTGGCAATTTGACGTTTTATCTCTGAAATTAAAGAATATTTAAAATAAAAGTACTCTGCATTGTGTAAGGTATGGGTGTCTAAAGGGCACTATATTGTGTGTATTTCACCAGCATTAAGCTGGTGAAACCAAAACTCCAGGGAAAACTGTATTGCTCCAGCTAGTAAAGCAGTCTAAAATGTGAACAGGCTGGATTATGGGTCCCTGGAGTGGATGGAAGAAAGCAGGGTGGGCTTCCATCCTATGCTCTATGTAAGATTTTGCAGCTGCCGAAACTAGGTAGCTAGCTAATTCATTAATTAAGGATAGTTAAAAGGAGGTTTGAAGCAACACCTCAGGGCTGCTGCTTCCTGATAGAGATCTTCTGGCGTGAAGGAGGGTGAGGGGCTACATGTTCTTGTGAGCACCAGGGAACAAGAGTGATTCCCCTGAGTTGGAGAGAGCACCAATAGTCTGGAGAGAGAACAAGAGAAACCACTCCCAGGAGACAAGAATGTCTCAAGTGTGCCCAGAGAGGATTCTGGGATTTGTGGTCCGCTGAAAGCCAGTGAGTGCTAAACTCTAACGAGAGTAAAGAGAACACCATTGAGGGTGTGAAGTGGGACTGTTTATGTTATGTGATTTCCCCCATGTGAAGCCAGCGGGCTGAAGAATTGTGTTTATTTGAAAATAAAAGCCAGCAAAGCGGCAATTTAAACTCTACAAGGTGGCGAGTCTCCATTTATGAAATCTGGGCCTTGGGTTTCGCTACCGGAAGCTCACAATTGCAAAACAGTTATTTCCTTTAAATTCGGACAAATGTATACAAATTATTTTTAGTTAAAACTCTTCAACTTGCTATATAATGTTGACCATGGGAAAAAACAGTGGCTCGTGAGCAGCATGTTGCTCCCCAACCCATTGGATGTTGCTTCCAGTGACCTCAAAGCAGGTGCTTATTTTTGAGTTCCTGTCTTGAAGACGAGTTTTAGTTACATAAAAACTGCGTGTACTGCCAACAGAGCCTCCTGTAGGTTGCCAGTCCAAATAGGAACTGCCAATAGCAAATCACAACACATAGTTGGTACCCCTTTTTGCAAGCTTATTTTGCTTTACAACTTCTTTTACATTTGAATGTGACTCATGGCTAAAAAGATTGGGGGCCCTGCTCTGGGCTAATTCCATAAACGGCAACTGAGACTGCCTTTGGTCTCTGTAGATGCACATCAGATGAGATGTTTCATGTACTTTACGGATTTACAACAGTAGCACTGCTGCACAGGTGTGCTGTTTCAACCATGGGAGCAATTTTGGAAGCTCACAGGGGGGGAGATTGGAGTGCTGATTTTTGCTCCTGACGGTACCCCTACCCCATTAATGCATTCTGCTCCCTCTGTTCACAACGTGGTACAGCAGCAGATGCTGATGGTAGTCTGGAACGTGCCTGGCTTTTAAAGGAGTTGTTCACCCAAAGTCCTAAATGGTGGTAGGACTTTGAAAAAGAAGCACTTTTTTCTAAATACAATTAAGTGGCAAAAATGTATAGTTTCCAATTTATTCAAAATTTGTGCTTACCCGATTGCAGGGATCAAAGATCAGCAGTGCCTGTTATGAACCACTGTGAATATTTAGACTGGTGCAGTATATAAAATATGATATTTCTATCTATATTTGTTTTAGAATTTACTTCTCTTTTAAGGTAAGATGTGAGTGGACACTAATTTGTTGTATAATGTATGCTATATGAAATCTTAGTTATCATGCCCCTTTTAATATTTATCATATATATGGTTGATATGTCTGATATGTATATAGTGTATTAGCAACATGCAGCAATGTGCTCCTGTCTGGTAGCTTTCCTGACACCAAAAGGACAGGCACTTTGCCTGTAAGATATCTACACACTCTAAATGGTGCATACATGCTACATTATCTATGTGATTGCAATCTGAATCACTTCATCAAATGTGAAGTCCATGGTACAGTCTCTTTGCTTATGTAACATTACACAATTAGCAGGAAGGTTGGCAGAGAATTGTGTTTATATATTTAGCTCTAAAAGGAAGTTGTTTATTGTACTCAGTGCCAGGCATATAAACTTCCAGCAGCTGGGTGCACACAAAGTGGGGTATTGTAGAAAGTCTGTTTGCAATTAAACAACTTAAAGGGGATTTTCACTCTTAAATTAACTTTTAGTGTGATTTGCAATTGGTTTTCTTGTTTTATTATTTCTTGTTTTTGAGTTATTTAGTGTTTTATCCAGCAGCTCTCCAGTTTGCAGTTTCAGCAATCTGGTTGCTAGGGTCCAAATTACCTTAGCAACCATGCATTAATTTATATAAGAGACTGGAATATGATTAGGAGAGGACCTGAATAGAAAGATGAGTAATAAAAAGCAATGCAATAACAATAAATGTGTAGCCTTACAGAGCATTTGTTTTTATAGAATGGGTCAGTGACCCCCATTTGAAAGCTGGAAAGAGTTGGCAGAAGAATAAAATAATTGAAAAACTATAAGAAAAAATGAAGACCAGTTGAAAAGTTGCTTAGAATTAGCCATTTTATAACATACTAAAGGTTAATGAGGTGAACCACCCATTTAATGAGGGCAATATAACAAGGTAAATCAATATTCCAATGTTACAAAATTCCAATTTGTTATGTTGAGTAATCATGTCACTTTAATATTAAATTGAATTATATTATGTTTCATTTCAAACATTAACTTATAATTAAGCCTATTCTTTTTTTTCTTTTTTTAGATCAATGTAGATGCAAACCAATGAAGCCGTCTCTGACTATGTATTTATCTAAAAATTATAGCTATGGTAAGTAAATTGTTTATACAATAAATTTGCAGATACTTTATTTCTTTTCTCTCTGCCTACAGGCCTATTTAAAATACCTGCTTTGCTTAGTGGTCAGTACTGACCAGCATACTTTATGCATCAATTAACCAATGGGAAAGGGCAAGGAGGGGGTCACCTTAATCCCCATATTAAGAAATGTATGTATGTATGTACAATAATTGCTGATATGTAAGCACCCCCAGTACCCCAGTTAGTGAGCAAATGAAGGAAAATCAAACGGCTTTTGTTAACTTCAACATGTAAAAAGTGAGACATTTGGTGAACATATCCAAATCTTAAACCACTAGCAAATGTTAGTAGTCCATTAGGATTATAAAAAATCCAGACTTCTACTAGGACCCCTGTACTTCTATGCCCCCATCCTCCATATGTCTGCTTGCTCCATAATTATACCCTGATCCCTCTTGTCTTATAAACGGATATCTGTTTTCCAACTGGGAAGATTAAATTGTTCCCTGGCTACCAGTGAACTACATATACACTGTAGGAGAATCCTTCTTTTCTGTCTTTTTCAGATTTTACATTTTGAGTGATCTGGAAATTATTTTGTACTGTTTTTGTAGTAATCCATGCAAGAGTGAAAAGCATCACTAGAAGCAAATGCAATGAAATAACAACAGTGGTTGAGGTTAAAGAGACTCTAAAGTCTTCAACAACAATCCCAAAGTCTCAAGTTCCTCTCATTACTAACTCATCTTGTCAGTGCCCACAGCTGTTACCCAACCAAGATGTACTCATCATGTGCTACCAGTGGCGCTCAAGGTAATCTATGAAGGGTGCAGGAAATGTCAACCATTTTAGTTTAATTTATTTCATTCCATTCATTTTTTTCATAGACTGTGGCCTCAACGCAGGTGCTTATTTTTAATCCCAGGCATGTAGGTATTTTAGATGCATAAAAACCAGGTGTACTACCAAATAAAGCTCACGGTAGGCTGCCAGTCCAAATAGGAGCTACCAAATAGGAATTCACAGCCTTTATTTTGCATCCCCAGGGATGTTTGTGTTGCTCCCCATCTCTTTTTAAATTTGAATGTGGCTCATGGGTAAAAAAATAAGTGACCCTCATATTAGAGCTGGAAAGAGGCAGAAGAAGGCAAATAATTCAGCAGTTTTATACCATAAAAAAGACCAGCTGAAAAGTTGCTAAGAACAAACCATTCTATTACATAGAGACTACCTCTTTAAGTTCTGTTTATTAATAATTAGCCGCAAAACATGGGTGGGTATCATAGAATTAAATGGTTAAAGTGACAAAACTGGCACCGTTTTTACTGGACAATCACCAGATCACTCCTTTATTAGGGAATGTATATCAAATGGGTGCCGCTACATGGGTGCTAAATGAAGGCATCCCACAGTATGCATTGCATTTCTGTGTTATACTGATCTGTCAGATTTTCATATAATCATATGCATACAGTATAGCATACTGACCAGTTAATAAGTAATACAAAAATTTGCAGACAGGAGACTGTATTGGCTTTTTGCAGCAACATGATGTGCATATTCAATCAAATGCTCTGTAAAGCTATACATTTATTGTTATTGCTACTTTTTATTTCTCATCTTTCTAGAAAGGTCCTCTCCTATTAGTATTCCAGTCTCTTCTTCAGCTGCTGAATTAAGAGCTAAATAACTCAAAAACCTTAAATAATAAAATGAAAACCAATGGAAAATAGTCTCAGAATATCACTCTCTATATCGAACTAAAAGTTAACTCAAAGGTGAACAACCCCTTTAATGAACTCACTGTAGTCAGTAATTTGTAATTCATTTCCAAAAATTAGCTAATCAAATATTGAAGACTGTTAGCAGTCACTGGGGAGATCTGTGACCTCATAAAAGCATGAGGCCATGGGTCTATTGCTGTTATAAATGTTATGGAACTCATTTACATTTTAGTAGAAGGTATATTATCCTTTATAATCTACAGGGGTAATTTGCTATAGCCCAGTCTGGCAGCTGTTTCCATCTTGAAGCAGAAAAAAAGTGTGACGTACAGACTGCAGCATGAGGGGGAGCAGGCCAGCCCTGTCCTTACAATAGACACTGGGCATAATGCCATAATTTATTATGGCAAAATATCACTTGGGTAAAAAGAAATTATGACTTTTTTGCACAACTTTTTTTAAGATAAGGAAATTAAGTAGTCAGTATTACAGCATAATCATTTATGTGATATATATATATATATATATATATATATATATATATATATATATAGCATATAAGTCATGATTATGCTGTAATACTGACTACTTCTTGAATTCAGATGTATAAGACAGATTTTGCTGTATAACTGTCAGTGACATTTTATTTAATCTTAGGATGATGCTCCTTGATGGCTGTTTGGTGGAAAAATGGAAAGACCAGTTGAATAAAAGGTTCAAGGTAAAATAAACTATATTGTAACGCTACAGAGCTGCAAAACATATATAACTCATAGTGATCACTTGCTCCATATTCTTATAGATAATAATCTACAATATGCTCGTCAATGATTAGTAAACTGATGACTTGATCTTATAATTGATAACTGCTTGCAGTTATTTTAAAAAAAAGGGACTTGGTTTTTTTAGTGGTGAACACAAAATTTTTACAAATTACACCTATATTGGAGCTCCATATATATTTTATCTGGTTTACATTACATAGTTACATAGTAACATAGTTACATAGTTAAATTGGGTTGAAAAAAGACAAAGTCCATCAAGTTCAACCCCTCCAAATGAAAACCCAGCATCCATACACACACCCCTCCCCACTTTTAATTAAAATTCTATATACCCATACCTATACTAACTATGAGTTTAGTATCACAATAGCCTTTGATATTATGTCTGTCCAAAAAATCATCCAAGCCATTCTTAAATTAGAAATGATGTGATGAATATTTCTAAAAGTTATTCCCCAGATGGATAGTATAATGTGGGCAGCAAATCACATCTCTGCCCTGGAAAATATGGCAGTTCCCTCTCGGGTCCAATGAACTGCTAGCTTCCTCTCCTACAAATGAGTATTGGCTGGCAACCTGCTATATTCAATTTTGAATGCAGATGCCTCTCCTGAGCAGCCAAGCAGAAGTATAATGGGTGGCCAGGCAGTAAGGACAAGGCCCCACAGTCTGTTGATCCCTAACTTGCAAGTCTCAATGGCAAGTGAGTTAGGGGATGGAGAGGGGGTAAGAGTGGGAAACCTACATAACTCCTGTACCTCATGAATGCAGCAATGACTAACCCCGGCACTGAGGCATCTAGACTTCTGTGGTCCAAAATCGAGTGCAGAGAAGTGCAGCAAATCAGGGCCATAGGAAGACCAAATGCAAATGGCAAAACAATCTGTATGTGGTAATTAGTATTTGTGATTTTTTCACACTGCTGTATATTTTTCTTTTATTATTATGTCTAATTGTCCAAGTGTCTTCCATGTTTCAAGGCACAGGTACTATTGTGACTCCTGAACACCCTTGTTGTGAAGACTCTGAAGTGTCAATTTCAAAATATTGACTTAAATGCCAGTTTAGAAACATTGACATCCAAATAATTATAACAACCTAAACTGCATTCAGATTATATTTAACAAATGTAGCAGTTCATCGCTTGCCTCCTGGAGGTGCTTGAAGGTTGTAACCAATAACATTTGTCCTGGTTGTAAATTCATACACCTGTGAGTGATAGATATTGACACAGTTTCATTTCAGAGATCGGCAGCACCTCATGAGCAGTTTATTTTTCCACTTGACTCCTCTCATTGATATACATTTCCTTCCTATGTCAGAATGGTGTTCAGTATCATCAATCTGAGTTCTTGACATTTTCATCAAGTTAAAAGTAACATATGCCTGACTTCTTTTTAAGAGGTGGGAAGAAACATTACAAGAAAAGAAGGCAAGAAACACCCAAGAGAAGATAATGAACACAAGCCGCTCAGGACGCAGTGGTGTGCCAAAGATAACCCCAAAGAATTCAGGCACTGCTTCTGGGAAACAAAAGAAGAACATTAAAACCAAGAAGGATCAAAAAGATAAGCGAGTCTGAGTTCAGAAGTATATCAAATTAAAGACATTATTGTGTTTGCATGAAGGTCACCAGCTGGCCTTAGTGGCATAACATTAGACTCACCAAAAAATGACCTTTTTTGGCTGCACTTTACTGCGTAATGTTTGCTTGTTTGTTGTCTTTGACCATTGCAAATCAAAGATTCCAGATTTGCACAGAACCATTGCAGTGTTATCATGATTAAATCAATTCACTGCATTTGATCTCTTGCACATTTATCAGCTGAAGTTAAAGTGTGTCAGTATGTAATGTTGTGTATGTTTTTAATTATATATCATAAGGCTTTAGCATAGGCATAACAGCATAAGTATTTGTTTTATTGTTGTACTTCAGGCTGGATACTGTTGTTTAAGGATTATGCAATATGGTTAATTAACGTTGCTGCTAGAAGAAAGTCCATGTTCTTATATACCTGTATTGGTGCATTAAAATACATATTCCTGTTGCTTTAACTTGCGTGCATTGACAAATTCAAAGAAGGCAAAACCAAAAAAGTCAAATATAAATTCATTTAAACTAAACTGTATTTTATTTACATGAACATGAAAGGAAGAAATAACAAGGAAGACAAAAAAGAGAAACCAAGATTTTTAAATAGATCTGTGCCCCAAATGGCATCAAAGTTAGCTGGGAAACCCCTGGTAATGTAAACCAATTTCCTTTAGGTAAAACCTCATTAATTATTTATATACAGTAGAACCCCCATTTTACATCCCCTGATTTAAAGTTTTCCCTCATTTTACATTGTTGTTTAATGGTCCCACCTATATATTATGCATAATAAATTTCCCTGATTTTACACTTTACATTCTTTTCTGGTCCAGAAACCAGAAAAATAATCCAGAAACCCAATGATTGGCTGAAGTAGATTTCCAATGTAGCAAGATAGCTTTTTTTTTTTTTGTTAAACATAGAATAACAGTTGCAAATAACATGAACAATTATAAGGTGACAGCCCAACGTCACACACAAAAGGCACAGTCTGGGAGAGAGGATGTTGGGAAATGGCAGGGTTACATTAATGTACTGCAACACTGTGGTTCACAACCACAGAAAACATAGAGAAAGGAACCCATGACTAAAATGCATACCATCCATGTTGTACAATCTGTGTAGCATTTGTCAGGAGAAGGTTAATTGTTGGCACTGCCAAATGAACAAAAAATGTTTTCTGTCACAGGACACATGCATTAAAAAATGCAGAATCCTGCATTGAAATCTGTTTTTAAAAAAAGCTACCATCTACCATTTGGGTTGCTACCTTTTTGGAAAAAAAATTACCGGCCAAGGTGGGGGTGGGCCCACGAGGGGGAGGAATGTGACGTAAATGGGCAGAACCTTGATGTCACAGGGGCAGGATCATGTCGTTGAGGGGGCGGGCCAAGTTGAGGAATGTGGAATAGGTAAGTATTGTAGCTATAAAGGGCCAAGCTGGACCAGAGGCAGGCTGGGAGCAGTTTGACTGGTGATCACAAATTTACCAGCAGCTACATTGCCAGTAACGTTGTAATACCGGCCCCGGTCTTGGCTGGTGCCAGGTGGCAACCCTATCTACCAACTTATGGAAGAAAGTGTAAATATAATCAACTGAAACTTCTGAGATGAAATAATGAAAAGTAGACTTTGTGATGAAGGGTCATTTAGTAGTTAAAAAAAACTGTTAAGGCAACAAACTATGGTTAAGATGATTGCTTGAAACAAAGAGTAAACTCCTGGAGAATGGAAAAAGACATTGTGGACTGATAAATACAAGTTTACAATTTTAAGATCATCAAGTTTTTGTACATCATCGACCACATAATAGAACGAGTTGTTTGAAAGCAACCATAGCACATAAGGGAGGCAGCATTATGGTCTGAGTGGTTTGTTGACTCTAGTGATGGGGATGTGTATAGAGTGACTGGAATTGTAAATGAAATGAGCTAATTCTGTATTCTTCAGCACCATCCTTATCTTCTGAAAAGAGTTATTGGGCAGCCCTGTGATATAAGAGGATAATGATTATAGCTCTGTTGGAACTATTTAAACAAAAAGAAGGAAAGTGTTAAATTCAATCACCTGACCTTTACCTCACTGAGCTTATTTGGGATGAAATGTATAGAAAGGTCAAGGGTAAATGGCTAAATAGTGTCTCTTATTTGTGGGCACTACTGTAGCAATATTGGAGTTAACTTAAAGAAAAAATTGTATTGTATTTTTCAGAAAATAATTTCCATTTTTGAAAAGAGGGAATGATAAGCGCCTATACTATAATAAAACATGAAAGAAACTTTTGACTGGCAGTGTACTCTCTCTGTTTTCATGGCCCAGCTCAGCATCAATAGGAAGGGCAGAAGATTTTGCTGGTCATGTACAACAGCAAGTGCATTGTGCTCTGCAATGTTGGATATAATTTGTACTGTTTTTTTAAGCACAATGCATTGTTTTTCCCATAAATTTACCAGTAACAGTGCCGGCAAACAGATTTGTAGCCACTGTAATTGTGAAATGTGAGCAACTGCATGCACATTATAAGGAATCAGATGCAAGTTGTAGTAACATTTTTTGAAATGCCATTGGAGAATGATGCAGCCCACCGTGAGAACCCTGAAATGATTGTTATGTTCAGAGTAGCAGTTTCCTTGGAGCTACTGCCACAAATGAAACTAAGGAAAAATACAGGAGGGCAGGTCCAGGGTTGGAGGGGTTTGCAAAGTTCACCAGGGCTGCTACCCCAGGGGCCCCCACACCCCCTGTGGGACCCCAGCACCTTTCCAATCAACCCACCGCTGGCCCATCCCCCCTTGCACACCTTATACTTATTTTTGCTATGATATAGTGCTGCCTCCGCAGCACTATAGCGACTGCGGAGGCAGTTGGGGATCGGCTCTAGGTCGACAAGGCCCGCCGAGTTTTTTCCTGGGGTCCTGTCAGCCCAGTCCCACTGGGCAGGTGTAACTGGAACTTTGCCAGTGAACAGCAGCATTGCATATTAGTTGTGCTATCTGGGAGCAGACATAAGATAAACAAATATGCCCAAACTACTGCTATTCAGTTTCTAAATCCCATACCCCAGTACCCTACCCCAATAATATTTTTAACTAGGGGCAGTTAATAAATGTCCAACAGTAACATTTAAGTAAAAATCTATATTTCTGAAAATCTACCTCATGCCTATTTAAAGTGATACTGACACTAACTTCTTTTTAAAATATGAATGTACACTTAAAGTTACCTATAGGTCATGTTGATAATTTTTTTGCTGAAAGGTTTGTTATCTAAGTTATTTTTTAGTTGAAGTTTTTTAACCTGACTGTTTTGCCAACCTGACTCTCCTATCTCAGCCTGTCAGTTAAACTTTCTAATGCTAACGGACTCCTGCTGCACAAATATGGCAGCCCCCTCACACAGGAACATGGGGCATCAGACAGGTAATGTAAAAGCATTGTGCAAATACTTTATGGCAAAGTTATAAGTAGCTTTCAAAGGCAATATTATGATGAAAAAGAATTTAATTTCTGGTGTCAGTATCTCATTATAGATAGGGATTAGTGAGAGTTGCAGAAATGCCAACCAGATCTGAAGGTATCCAAGAGCATCTTGGCCTCACCTTCCATTGTCATACTCCGCCCTGTCTTCTACCTTTTTCCTGCTCCACTGCTTTGGATGGATATCAGAGGGCTTCAGGCAGGGGCATAACTATAGAGGGAGCAGACCCTGCAGCTGGGGGGCCCAGAAGGCATAGGGGGCCACATAAGGCCCAAATAATGAGCAATATCAACATTTATTGATAAACCAGGGCAATCTCTAGATATGTTGGGGGCCCTAAAATTAATTTGCTGCGGGGCCCAGTAACATCTAGTTACGCCACTGGTTTCAGATGAAAAATATATGCATTTAAATGGAGCAGGTAAATTAGGAGATTCGGGAGCAAATTACTGACAGCACGTGACGTAGTGGTCACCCACACAAGGGGGGTTTAAAGGAATACAAGGAGACTCCTAAAATACAAATTTGGGGTTGACAAGTGCTTGTGGTGTGGCATTGTCACACAAACACAAAACGAGTACAGTGAATAATCACAAAGAGTTTAATACTTTATGAGAGATAGATTATGAAAGATTATGAGACATATATATATATTATTAAAAAAAGGAATAAAAAGATTATGAGAAATTATACATATAAACATCACATACTCTATGTTTAGGTAATATACAATACTATAGGGTCTAACATTGTTAAATAAAAATGTACTGTGTATCTTGTGAAATATTTGACTTCCTTCTTTGACACCATGATTTCATTGTATTAATATTTTATTGTGTTGTTTAGTATACATCATACTGATAAGCTGAGCATTAAATTATTATTAGGAGAATTGCATATCCATGTATTCAACTTTGTCTTTGTATGCTTAGCATTCACTATGAGTCTCAAGAGAGTAGAAAAAAAATCATCGAACAAAAAATAAAGTGCACCCTTTCCGGAGACCACTTTGCAGTGCAAAAGCTAGGAGATCCAAGCTACTGAGCGCTGTTATACTCAGGCAAATTTCATTGTACATAAAGCAGTCATCTACGTGGTCAAGGTAAAATATTCTGAACATGTGATAAGGGAAAAAACAAATGATCATTACCAAAATAAAGAACAAACTTTTAAGCTGAACCCAGAAAACTTGTTGGTTAGAAACTTTGCTCTGTAGGTTTTTTACAACTTTTACAATTATGAAGATCTGAACACCAAAGAGAGAACAGACCACTGTCAAAATAACTGCAATAACAACATAGTTTAATATACGTACAATATTTGTAATTTCTGTATGGAAGTGGAAACACTCCCTCTTGTTGCTTCCTGTAGTTTCAATATTGCCATAAAAATACAGGAATGGAGGCAAGAAAATAAGAAGAATGACCACCCACACAAAGGCACTGGCCACTACAGAATGGAGTTTTCTGTAGAATTCAATCTTGTCCTTTTGTTTAAAGAAGCTAATATTTCGGATGATCAACAATGTCACGTAAAATGCAAAGGAAACATATATATGGATGTGTATCATTGCACTGACCAGCCTGCAGAATGCAGGTCCAAACTGCCATTCCCTGCGAACATAGTAAGCAATGCGGAATGGAACAGTCATTAGAAATATGCTGTGTCCTATCATCAGGTTGATGACTGCTGTCATTGTCAGCGTTCGTGTATTCGTTCTGCATAAGAGGAAAAGCATCATAACAATTCCGGTCAAACCACCGATCAAAATCACTGTGTAGCTTGCAGTGAGCACAGTGTAACAAACATCTTCATCGATAAAACAAAACGTTTTGTTGGTTTGGTTCTGCGCCCCCATAATATTTTTCAGGATTGCCTAAAAAAGAAAATGAATGTGCATAACTATAAATTAAGCCGAAACACAATTATTACAAACATTTATGTTAAATATTCTTGCCTGCTGCTACAAGGACAAGATTTATTTCAGGTAAGTATTTCTTGCTGTTTAAAATGACGTATACAATAGTCCTATGGAGTAACCAGATATTCAGGACCTAAGCTAGGAGACATTGGGCAAACCAATATACTGTTAATTGTATTCTTTTTCTGTAAAGAGATGAATTTATAATAGTGCAGTTACTTTTTTTGAAAGTGATCATTATATCACAAAGCCCTTTTTTTCTCTTTTACTTTAGTGTAGCACCCTAAAGCACAATTCATCGCACTCCTATAATGGACTGCAACAAAATGCACCTTGCTCTATATTCTGCATACATAAAGGGCAGGAGGTGATTTGCATATGGACATCTCCTGGAATGCATACTATTCAGACTGTACCAGCTGGGGTGTACTGAGGGAACTCAATGCACTAAAGAGCCATGTTTATAATTCCTGCTTAGAGCAGATATTAATTACAGGGTTTTCTTGTCCCTTTGTGAGCTGCATGCTGCATCTTACAATTTGAGGCTTTCATAAAGCAGGACAAGTATAGCTAGCATCTGTTCATAAGGTAATTTGAGCTATTAATGCTAGGCCAGGTGGGAGTTGTGTGAAACAAATAAGACTTATTGCAGCCATATTATTGTCTTGCTTGTCGATCACGATTTTGAAAGAATTGTTTAGTATAAATATAAAAACTGGATAAATACTGTAGATAGAATGTGCATAATAAAAAATGTTTTAAATGCAGTAAGTTAGCCAAATTCTAATGTATAAAGGCTGGAGTGACTGGATGTGTAACATAATAGCCAGAACACTAATTCCCCCATTGCAGCTCTTTTGGTTTCCACTGATTGGTTACCAGGCAGTAACCAATTAGTGACTTGACGAGGGGGGGGGCACAAGGGTCATCATCTGTTGCTTTTGAATCTGACCTGAATGCTAAGGATCAATTGCAAACTCACTGAACAGTTATGTCCCATGTGACCCTCCTTAAAGTTGCTGACTAAGTTGTTTTATGTTCTGTTATGTTAGACATCTGCTCACTCGAGATAGATTACTATATTAGAAAAAAAATTATTTTGCTATTATCTATTTACCCAGTTTTCCTTTAAAGGGGTTGTACACCTTTAAATTAACTTTTCGTATGATGTAGAGAGTGATATTCTGAGACACTTTGTAATCGGTTTTCATTTTTTATTATTTGTGGGTTTTGAGTTGTTTAGTTTTTTTTATTCAGCAGCTCTTCAGTTTGCTATTTAAGCAATCTGATTGCTAGGGTCCAAATTACCCTAGCAACCATGCATTGATTTAAATCTATGGAGAGGCCTGAATAGAAAGATGACTAATAAAAAGTAGCAATAACAATACATTTATAGCCTTACAGAGCATTTGTTTGTGATTGGGGTCAGTGACCCCCATTTGAAAGCTGGAATGAGTCAGCAAACAGTTAAAAAGGCTTTAAAAAATAAATGATGAAAACCAATTGAAAAGTTGCTTAGAATTTGCCATTCTATAACATACAATGGGGGTTATGTAATAAAAGGCACTAAGTTTGCCCAGGTGCAGTAACCCATAGCAACCAATCAGCAGGAAGCATTTACTCATCACCTGTTCAAAAGCAAACGTCTTATAGGTTGCTTTGGGTTACTGCTCCTGGGCAAGCTTAGTGCCTTTTATTACATGTGGGGGTAAATGTTATCTGAACGGTGAACCATCCCTTTAATGCACAGATAATATGTTCTTTTGAAGAGAGTTATTATGAAACCATCTGTGGCTAGAGGGAGATGGAGACATGTCCCTTTCATAATCTGAAGATAGTCATGTCTACATCCTACTTCCCGAAATGTCAAGGTACTGTACATCTGACAAGTTTTGAGGTATATTAACTGTTTGAGTTCTGTAACCAAAGGACCAATCATATTGCATATCTGTGTTTCTGTGGCCAGAGAAAGAGAAATACAACTTCTAAAACTTCTATAAGAAACACTTGGTAGCAATAATCTGCAAGGACAAAAAGCATGCTCCCCATTCCCATGCAAAAGCATAAAAGGGAAATGTGAAATAACTAATTACTAATTTCCTTAACTAATTAAGCAAACAAGAGCATCATCCCACAGACGTATGTATCCAGAAACAAGGGTTTGCTACTGACCACCAGAGGCTCTTGAGCTGGAAAACAGGCACTAGATGCATAAGTGGTGGAAAAATTAACTTTTTTGCTTGTTACATAATAAATAATTATAATAAAGTTCAGGGTAAACCTGCTTTAAACTTCGGTCTGGTGCTCCCTGCTCCATTGCTCTGGATGGATATCAGAAGACTTTGGGGGACAAATCTATGCATTTCAGCGAACACGGTAACTTAGGTTACGGGAGCAAATTACTGATAGTAAGTGACGTATTTTATGGAAGACAAAGAGGCTAAAACAACAACATAAAAAAAAAATAGGGCTCAGTTAGAGTAACTGATTTTAATAAACAAGCGAAAGAAATTCCAATGTTTCGATCAAATCTTCCTCAGGGAAAAAAACAAGAGTGTAAGCAGTGCAAACCCTTAAGAACCCTCCCCCATGCAAAACATGGTACCAAAAACAGGAATCCAATTAATTACCAATGAAACCAAAAGTGGGTGTAAAAAACAAAGGAAAACCAGCCTAACAAAAAATAGTAAAACTAAATGTTAACTTATAGCAATACCTGTATGTGGAAAATCATTAAAATCAAGCTGCTGTTGTGGGATTAATCATAACAAAATACAATAAAACAAAGTAGTAAATCCAGTTCCTTGGAGATAACCAAAGACCCAAGTGAGGCATATAAGATTAACTTGGTTGAGGATTGTTGCCCAGGCACTGGGTCGAAAATGACAAAAATTAATAAACAAGAAAAGGCAGAAGGGTCTTATCCGGAACCTATAACTGAACACTATCTTGGTATATGGTTTTATATATATATATATATATATATATATATATATATATATATATATATATATATATATATACACACATATATATACACATATATATACACATATATATATATATATATATATATATACAGTAAAAAAAAAAAGTTCAAATGCAAGCAGACATTGCTCACAAAGCAGAAATGCAAGAACAAGCTTGCACAAATGCAAGAAGTTGCTTAAAACTAGCACAAATCCAAACAGAACTTGCATGTAACCAGACAAAAAAGAAGAAGCTACCATGAATGCAAGATGGAGAGTAGTTAATGAAGCTGTAAAAGGGCAAAATATTTTCCAAGCATGGCATTTTCCTCAGAAGATCCATTATACAAGTAAAATACTAGACTAGAGACTATGTTATAAGTAGTAAATAGTAACGTGCATAAAAATGAAAAAGTCTACACACTAAAAATTCACGTACAGTTCCAGACGCAGCCATTTTGTCCAGCAATAAAGATCAGTTTTATTTAATGCCTTTATAACTTTCTAAATTCCTGCAACTTTCAATGTTATAATGAAAGACACCAAGCCCTAACAAATTCTTTAAAGTGTCCTGATTCTTTTAAACAGAGTTTGTGTAAAGTACAAGTGGCCTTCAATTATGTTTTGAAAATTTAGAGCATACATATAGCAGAAGCTATTCAAAAAATGTTCTATTCACACACGATTTCAAGGAAGATGAATATTTACCTAATCTCCTAATCTCAGTTATATTGGCAGCAAATATTTTGTTATATATTGTTCATCGTTGTATCCAGGCAACAAGATCAGGGCAGGCAAAATTAAAATTATGCTATCATATAGTCTAGTATTTTTAGACACATAAACATGCATCAACTCCTTCTGAAAACACCTATATACACTAAGGGGGTTATTTATCAAAATCCAAATTTTTCTGATTTATAATTTAAAAAAATCCGACCAAACTAGAATCCATGATTTGACCTTATTTATTATTTAAAAAGCTCAATTTAATCAAATCTGGGAAAAACTCAATAAAATTGAGCAAAAACCTAGATTGTACAATTTTTTCAGATTTTTTTCCCAAGTTTGCATTGTAACACCATGCTTCCTCAAGAGACATAAAACTCATTTTCCCACGCACCAATGGCCACTCAATGGTGGAAACTGGCAATGGCAGTGATTGGGTATTGGGTAGAGCTAAAACCATAGCGCACAGCCCAGCCCATCTCACAGTTGAAGGATCTGCTGTTGAAGGATCCACTGATTTAAATATAAAATAGGATGACAAGTCACTGGAATATTTCCAAAAGTTCATCAAAAGTAATGTAGAGGATACATTACAAATCTGTTGATGGTTATTTGATGATTTTTAAAATAATAATTGGGAATAAATTATATAAATGATGAGAAAACTGTAGGAAGCATGCAGCATATCACCAAACTGTCCTCTTCAATAATGACGGCACAGCAAGTTTCAAACAGGGTTAGGATTCCAGAGCCAGATTTCTATTTCCAGTGCCCCTAGACTGACTGCTGTCCGATCCCAATGTCCGCCCCAGGTGTGTTTGCACGCACACTTTCCCTGTCCCCTTCATCACTGCATGTGTGCAGGTAAGTAAATGAGAAATTTGTTGTGCATTTGGGCCTTAGTTCATTAGGAAGAAGATTTTGGCTGGGCAGCAACAAATCTGGGCCTGGGTCCCCCTTTTTTTCCACTAAGGCTTAGTCTAGTGCACAGGTTCATGTGTACAAAGGGTTCCTGTCTCTGCTGCAAGTGCAGCAGTTACTCCTGCACAAAGTCTGCTAGTGAATCCAGTATTACTTAAACAACATTCACATTCAAGATTATATTCTTGATCATCATTCTCATCATCATTTATTTCTATAGCACCAGCAAGTTATTCAGCACTTTACTTTAATTTAGAGCAAACAAGGGTCTTACAATAATTTAAGGTTTACAGAGTAAAAAAATTGAATCAGTCTGATAGCTTGAGGTAGAGTTCCAGAGACAGGCAAAAGTTCAAGAGAAGTCTTGCAGTTGGGAATGCAATTGTCAAGGATTAGGTAGGGGGCGCTGTAGAGTCTGAAGGGAAAGGGCGAGTCCTTGAGGCAGGGGCTGTATGTGCCAAGGGGAAACTTGAAGGGAAGCAGGAACAGGTAGATGAGGGCGAAAAGTCAGACTGGAACAGGACGACGATCAAGACAAGACAGGAAGAAGAGGGCGACGACTCAACAGGAAAGGACTGGACGTGGCAGGAGTGGAACGGCTTGGATGGGACAGGACGGTGCGGGCGTAGATCAAACTGGGGGATAGAGTGCAGAGGGAGACTGGAGCAGGATAGCAAGAGAGGGAGACTGGAGCAGGATAGCAAGAGAGGGAGACTGGAGCAGGATAGCAAGAGAGGGAGACTGGAGCAGGATAGCAAGAGAGGGAGACTGGAGCAGGATAGCAAGAGAGGGAGACTGGAGCAGGATAGCAAGAGAGGGAGACTGGAGCAGGATAGCAAGAGAGGGAGACTGGAGCAGGATAGCAAGAGAGGGAGACTGGAGCAGGATAGCAAGAGAGGGAGACTGGAGCAGGATAGCAAGAGAGGGAGACTGGAGCAGGATAGCAAGAGAGGGAGACTGGAGCAGGATAGCTAGAGAGCTGGAAGCTGGATAGCAAGAGAGGAGTACAAGGTAGGGTTGGAACAAGGTCGAGGCTAGAAAGGTACAAGATAGGAAAGGTAAGCAGGACAAGACAAGGCAGACTAACAAGGGAGAAGGGGCAAGAGCTAGAAACCTAGTTAGGGGCGATGCCGCAGTACTAGAAAACCATGCAATGCTCTGGCAAGGAGTGGTCTGAGAGCTGCCCTTAAATAGGGAAGAGGCA
This sequence comes from Xenopus laevis, assembly GCF_017654675.1. Taxonomy (NCBI): domain Eukaryota; kingdom Metazoa; phylum Chordata; class Amphibia; order Anura; family Pipidae; genus Xenopus; species Xenopus laevis. Next base: position 67,546,881 of record NC_054381.1, read on the forward strand.
GCCCTGATAGGCTGATTAAGATAGGCAGCAGCTGAACTGGGGCTGGAGAGGCCAATCAGGCGGCAGCTGGGCTGGGACTGCAGAGGCCAGGTTACACACAGTGAGCAACCCTACAGGCTGCTCACCTGGCCAAATGGTTAGGGTATCGAGCCAGAAACCCAAAGGTCCCCGGCTCGACTCCCAGCAATACCTGACAGCAATTAAGTGATGGGAAGGATAGAAAGGAGAAGGTCAGAAATAGAGCATAGATTGCATAAAGTGTATTTTATGATCAGAGAATATATATAGGGAGGGGCTTTATAGTTATGTGTGCAATTTGAATTTGATTTAATAGGAAATTGGGAGCCAGCAAAAGATATATGCAGAGGGGACCAGTGTGTGTTTAAAGGAATTGTTAAGTATAAAAATAAAAATTGGGCACATAGCTGTGTGTTTCTAATATAGTTAGCCAAAAATGTCATGTATACTGTATATGCTGGAGTGACTGGATGTCTAACATAACAGAACACTACTTCCTGCTTTTCAGCTCTCATGGTTTACACTGATTGGTTACCAGGCAGTAACCAATCAGTGATTTGAGGTGGAGCCACATGGGTCATAGCTGTTTGCTTTTGAATCTGAGCTGCATGCTGAGGATCAATTGCAAACTCTCTGGACAGTTATGTCCCATGTGACCCCCCTTATAGTCACTGACTAACTCAGAGTTAGAAAGCTGCAAAGCAGGAAGTAGTGTTCTGGCTATTATGTTAGACATCCAGTCACTCCAGCTTTTATACATTACATTTTTGGCTAACTAACTATATTAGAAACATTTTTTATTTTGCACAGCCTATCTGTTTACACTGTTTTTATTTATTTTTTTTAAAGGTTTTTATTTTGCATTTTAAACAAAAACAAAAAACAAACAATAAACAGCACATATATGCTTTACACTTATTCAGCAAGTATTTTATGTATAGCGACAGTTTGAAGAAACAATTAGCAAATAACCTCAATTATTTCAGAGTGCTTCTTATAAATACACTGTTTTTATTTTTACAGCAAACTGTTCCTTTAAGCTGTAGCTAAGCTGGGGTAAGGTCATTTTCAGGCAATGTTGTGCAGATGAATGCAACAAGGTTTTGTGAGTATTTGGATGTGTGGTTTAAAAGACAGATAGCAGTCTAACATAATTCTTAGGCAGCTTGTCTGTGCGGTTGATAAAAGATGAAAGATGATGATATTGACTGTGAGTAAAGCCTGAGGTACAGGTGAAGATGTTGGAAGAAATATAATGCATTCTGTTTTAGAAAGATTCAGTTTCAGGTGGTGCTGTGACATCCTATAACTAATGGCACCCTATAATGTCAAGCTCCTGGTCTCTGCTCACTCTTCTGCTTAATCAGCCACAAGGGCTTGTTTGAGAGGAACAGGACGAGAGTTCTGAGCGAGCAAAGGGACCAATTCATAGCAGATTAGAAAGCAGGAGGAAACCAGTTGGCCAGAAACTATGGTTCAAGAGAAACGTAGTAAGAGGAAGGCAATATTCCATCTAGACTTTTTGAAACAAGGGCCAGATTTGGTGAGGTGAAAATGTGTGGGTGCCGATTCAGCCCGACATTCTTTGAACCATTAACAATCAATTACAGGAATAGAGTAATTGTAGCAGTAATATTTGGGCACATTAGTGAAATGATCTGCCACTTGGTCTATACTGCTGCCTGTGTGCTGAAGGTGTTAGCAATAGACATGTACTGTCACGTAGAGACGACATACTTCTTTAGCTTATCATACTGGCAAGTCAGTACTTCTATTGCACCTTCAGCCCTAAAGAAGTATGCAAAAACAGCGCGTCTCTATGTGCCAGTATGTGTCTATTGCTAACACCTTCAGCAGACAGGCAGCAGTATAGACCAAGTCGCAGATCATTTCACTAATGTGCCCAAATATTACTGCTATGGGATTCCTGTTCGCACTGTGCTGGAGGGCCTCATTATTATTAATTTCATGATGGAGGCTGTGGGCCGGTGTAAATTTGAAAACAGGCCGCAATTGGCCCCCGGGCTGCACTTTGGACATGCCTGAGTTAGAATAAACAGAAAAGGTCGGTCCAGGCAGAGTTCACTCACAGCCAGTTACAAGCAATGTTCCCTCTAATTCCTTCTCAGCTACAGTATATGCGTACCCAGCTTGTGCTCAGCTTTTAAAAACTATGTGCTCAGGTCAAAAATAATACAACATTTTGTGCGCATCACAATGTGTTGCATGCACTGACCTCAAAATGTGTGTGCTGCTATAATTAAAATAGGTCAATTGCATTAAGATTTCTGTCTAAAGATTTAATTAGTTAAATGAGCACATAGTACATCTTTTTCCCATAATTACACATATAGTTTCTGTGTGATTACTGCTTTCTTTCCATTTAAGAAGCCAAATTATAGTTCTTATATCAGACGCTGGGTTTGTCCCTGTACACTGAAGATTTACACTAGAATTTTTTCAGTTTTTGATTAGGATCTCTTGGACTTCATGCCGTCTATGGTGATATTTAGTTGTGAAAGTCACCCCTATATCATTTTACTGGTTTTTTTTTTACATTATCTCAACAGTTTTTACACTTCTGCATTTCCTTGCATGAGATTAGCTCTTAGATATCCTTTTATCTTGAATTTCTCTTCAAAAAATGAACACTTTATCAAGGTATCCATCAAATATCTCAAATATATCTTAGCTCCATCTCAGATCCAGATGAGATCATCAGCGAATAACCTAAATGACAGAATCCATTAGGGCTCTTAAGGTGGCCATACAGGTAGAGATCTGCTTGTTTGGCGTTTCAATCTTCATCTGGCCGACTTTCAGCCAGATATCGATCGGTAAAGCCCATCGGGGAACCCTACACACCTGCTGATTAGCTGCCGACACGGTCTGTCTGCAGCTTTTCTCGGCCTGTGTATGGCCAGCTTTACACAGAGGAGTTTTTTATTATGTGTTTGATGAACGTTTGAGCCACAGGTATGAGTGCAGCTAAACACATCAGCTGATTGATTCCATTATATTCTGCCTAGTTGTACTCATCAGTGTTTAAAATTGCTTTTTATGGCATTTGCGTTTTGTCACAAGGCTCCACATGTTGCATTTTCTTGCAGACAGTAGAATAGAAGGTTGCTTTTCAAAACTGAGAAAAACTCACAATATATGTATTTTTATGCACTCAGCACACAGTTCTAAATACATAAAAAAAGGCTTGTGTGTAAGAGCTCTATACTAACACTAGTAAACAATGTATTGAATGGTGTTAAAAGTATTAAAGTCCATTCCACTAACATATACTAATATAGCTATGGAATCTGTTCTCTGGAATGCTTTGGATCTGAGGGTTCCCGGATAAGGGATCTTTCCGTAATTTGGATTTCCATACATGAAGGGGGTTATTTATCAAAATCCGAATTTTTCTGATTTGTTTTAATTAAAAAAGTCAGACCAAACTAGAATCAATGATTTGACCTTATTTGTTATAAAAAAAAAAGCATGATTTAATTGGTTTGTGTAAAAACTCAATACAATTGATCAAAAACCCGAATCATATTAATTTTTGCCTGGGGTTTTTTTTTCCTGAAAAGCCCACATTTTTTGGATTTTTGCTCAAAAAGCTGAAAAGGACGGATTTTCAGATAATTCCAGCACAGATCACAGAAACTTCAAAATAGGATAGGGACCTCTACCATTGACTTACTGTATACATATTATGCACCATCAGGTTTTAATATATCTTGAAAAATTAATCCTTATTGGAAGCAAAATTAGCCTATTGGGTTTTTTAATGTTTACATGATGTTCTAGTAGACTTAAGGTATGAAGATCCAAATTTATAGATAGATCCATTATCTGGAATACCCAAAGTCCCGAACATTCTGGATAACAGGTCCCATACCTGTATTAGGATGTATTAGGATGAACAGCCTACAGTCATGTAAATGAGCCTTAACTTAATGATATTTTTTTAAAATTGCACACATCTAGTACATTATAATTTATCAAACAGGAATTTAATTATGTTATTCAAAATGAATTTCTGAAGGAAGTTATAGGAAGGTTAAAATGCCTGAGTAAAAAACAGGTGAAATTGAACAAATTATATCTGCCTTCATTAAAGAAAGCAATAAATGGCAAACCAACACGTGACTTTCCAACTTATTTCAAATGATAAATGCTAAACTCATACTGAAAATTATATTAATTTGCAAGTTCTGTCCAATGCCCAGGGGAACAAAAAATTACTTTAACATTATGATAGTGGGAGAAAATTCTTTCCAAAATGCACGATACTTACAGTTTGAGAACAGACGACAAACATGATCTTTGAGGAAATAATTCGCAACTTCATACTAGAATTTCCTGTAATGACCACAGCTATTGCACTGATCATTTTAAAGCTGCAGTGTACAAAGTGACAGTGAAAGAGGTAAATTTCCTGTAAATACAGTATACCTGAGAAATGTAGAGGTGTTAATTGAAATACTGCAAATAGGACACTGAAGGTTGCAAATTCAGCTGTAAACTACTCTGCAGCTACCGGCTATTTGCATACCACTCCTTATTATTTAATAATACAGAGATGGTGTACAAGTCCAGCAGTAACCACAATACAGTCATAGCCACACTTCCAGAGCTTTGTGAAATACAGTCTAAATGCAGTATAAATCAGTAAATTATACCCATAGAATATTGCGAAATGTGGGAGAAGCCCCATATCTGGATGCCAGGTTAACAAATAAACCAATAGGGTAGGTTAAACTACCTTCAAACTGTGCATGATGAAGCCATTATTAATTAATATATTTGAAATTAGATGAGTTATTAAGGACTTCCCTAAACTAAAACTAAAATTCTTTAGAAAAGGAACTGAGATTTCAGTTGGTTAGAGGGAAAGGGAAGGTAAAACTATGAATATACATTAAGCACTGCTTAAATATCCTATTCTTTATTGATACACCAGCACCTTACAAAGATTGTTCAGCATTTCCTGCCCCAATGAGCTTTTTTTTGTCATGATTAGGCAACAATGCTAACTCCTATGCCACAATGACTACAACAAACATAACTTATGTTATGTTATAGATAGTAGCGTAATTTCGCCAGCGTTCAGTACCCTGTGCGCAACTTCGGATCTTCGTGAATTAGCATTGTCCAGGCAAATTTACACCTGGCCAAGTGTTGCGATATGCAAGAAGCCAGCGCTGGCGAATTTTCGCCGGTTAGTGAATTTGCCCCGTTGATTTTCAAATTATTTTATGGTCAAAACTGTCAAATTTGACTAGGGAGCTATTCGAATTTTATTCAAGTTTTTTAAAGCATTCTAATTTGAAATTGCTGTTTAAGTCAATGGGAGAGGTCCAGGGATCAATCCTGAGTTGTTTGCAGCCTTCCTGACATTCAAGTTTTTTTCAAAGAAAAAACTCAAATCGAGTTTTCGAGTTGATTCCATTCATCCGAGTTTAAAAATTTAGATTTTTTTAAAAAATATATATATTTTAACTAAATCGGAATTAAAGGGGTTGTTCAACTTTTGAGTAAACCTTTAGTATGATCTAGAGAGTGATATTCTAAAACAATTTGCACTTGATTTTCATGTTTTATTATTTGTGGTTTTTGAGTTATTTAGCTTTTAATTCAGCAGCTCTCTAGTTTCCAGTTTCCAAATACCCTAGGAACCTTGCATTTGGAATAAGAGGTGGAAACATGAATAGGAGAGGGCCTCAATAGAAAGATAAGTAATGAAAAGTAACAATAGAAATAATTTTGTAGATTTACAGATCATTTCATGGGGTCTATAACCCCCATTTGAAAGCTGGAAAGAGTCAGGAGAAGAAGGCAAACATTATAAACAATTAGCCATTAGAATTATAGGTTAACTTAAAGGTGAACCATTTCTGTAATCAAATTAGATTCCTTGGATTGCTTGCACCTCTTCTGTATTCATCAAAATAGACAGCATACTAGCTACAGGCACCCATTTTAGCATAAATTCTTATGGGAACTTTTTAGAATAACACATAACAGTGTGATGCATTTTTTTCTATTAAATGTCAACATTTGATATAAATCTGTTTTGAAATATTTTAACCTGAAACAACTTAATGTGGCTATCCAACCTGAAACTTATATAAAGGCAACCATATGTGTATATGAATAAATGCATTTAAAGAAACTGAATGGGATTCTTTAAAGGACGTGTTTAGTATAAAAATAAAAAAGGGTAAATAGATAGGCTATGCGAAATAAAAAATGTTTTCAATATAGCTAGTTAGCCACAAATGTAATCTGTAAAGGTTGGAGTGACTAAATGTCTAACATAACAGAACGCTACTTCCTGCTTTACAACTTTTTGCATGCAAGCAGATCTCATTCAAATAAATGGAGAAGGGGCTTGGAGCAGATTTACTTCTCTCAGCCTGAAATAATACACAAGCTGAGAGCAGCAAAGCCAACGCTCCATCTGCCCTTGGCCTAACACTGTTGTGACACTTTTCATATCTTGTTGGCAGGTTTTTTGTAGCTTTGTGTTTAATTTTACTATAAATAACATATAGTTCACCTGAGCAGTCTGCTGATCTAGTTATTAAAGGAGAACTAAACCATAAAAATGAATATGGTTAAAAATGGCATATTTTATATACTGAACTTTTGCACCAGCCTAAAGTTTCAGCTTTTCAATAGCAGCAATGATCCAGGACTTCAAACTTGTCACAAGTGTCACCATCTTGGAAAGTGCCTGTGCCCAGTGGGCTCTGACTGAGCAGCTGTTGAGAAGCTAAGCTTAGGGGTTGTTGAAAATTTACAAGCAGCAAATGAGGTTTGTCTGTAATATAAGCTGATCCTATGCTCGAAGGATGATTATTAAATTCTGATTTTAGTTGCACTGGTTTTTATGTTGCCATGTAGTAATTATCTCTATCAATTACAGCCTTTTATTGTGACATTCATGTACTGTATATTGTGAGTGGGTCCCTAAGCTCAGTAAAGGACAGCAGTACAGAGCATATGCAGTGAATCAGCAGAAAAAAGATGGGGAGCTACTGGGGCATCTATAGAGAAATAGATCTTTACTGCCAAAGGACTGTGGTTGCCTTGGGCTGGTACAGAAACCAAAAACATAATGTACAACATTTCTAGCTACTTCTTTAGTTAAGCTTTAGTTCTCCTTTTTAGAGCATTTTTTTCTCTGCCACATCACATCAAAATTGATAGGGCGGTGCAATTTTAGGGATGGCATGTTGCCTATCCGCAATCCAAGGGAGCACTGGGAATGCTTATTCCTGTACGCATCATCCCCAGTGCACAGATGCATGCACACACTTGCACGCAGGGGCGGGGGCAGTGTGAGCGCGGGTCCTGCCCGCAGCCCTAAATAGGGGCCTGGCTTGGTCTCTATTTGTTATTTGTAGTTACGCTGGTCTTTGTCAGGAGTTTCATGTGTTTTTTGTGGAACGAATGTCAAGAAAATATCAGAAATGTTTATCTGGTTAAATCACTGTAAAACAATGTTTTTATAGATTTCTATTGCAAGCCTCTACCAAAGTCCATTTTAAATGAAGACCCAGGCAAATGCTATTTAATTAAAATATTAACTGAAATGATTAAACATACATATATCAAAAATAATATTACAAATGTCAAAAAAAAAAATCACTTTGAGCAAGGTACCTTTCATAAATAATGCCAATATGACAATATGCGTCCAGCTGTGCTCAGGCTTTCATAAATGAGTCCTAAGTGTTGTTGGTTTAGACGTAGTCAAAGTCTTGTATATACTTCTCCCAAAGCACCAGTAGGTGGCAATGCTGGATTGATTTCATATTATTTACCCATTGCTATTTTTTATCTAATCCAAAATGACAGACAGCGTGCCAAATTGATAAAAATGTTGTGCAAATTAGAACATCCCTCTCTGAAAGCTGCAAATGTTGCTAAATTTGCAGCAGTGCAAGTACTTTCAACAACCACTCAGATCCTTGCTTATCAGAACACAAGCCAGCTAGTTGCTTTACAAAAGTAATGGATTCACAGAAAGCAGATGATAAGGTGTGTTTACTAATAGTTGAACTACATATCATTTGTGATTTTTCCCATAGCAACCAATCAGCATTTAGATTTAAACAGTCACCTATAAGCTAGAAAACAAAAGCAACGATTTTAGTTGCTGTTTGCAACATCACTTATGATATTTATCTCCAGTCCCTAACTATCTATATTTTTCTGGGGAGCATGGGAGAGATACTATTGGAGTACGCTGTGGATCCAATATGACTAATTGCACTGTCCACATAGGCAATGATTCCAGAAATGATCAGGGCTGGTAGCAATCAAGATAGCCAGGAACAGGCAAGAGTCAAAAAAATTGTATAACTAGACAAAAACGAGTTTTTGTTGTCCTTTTATTTTAAATGAGATCATGCACAGATATAATTACCAAAAATGTCAGGCGGGACACATAGAAATTATGTTGTCACCATTGGCCAGAGCATACTCTGTGGCTGGGGGCAGATTGAAAACAGGCCTAGTAAGGAAGCACCATTTCCCAGCTACTCCTCTTGGCTCATACACATACTCATACTGTAAGATGTATAGGTGAGGGGGAAGATTGGTAAAGCGGGTGACCAATTTTTAGTAGGGACCCAGGGGTCATATATAGTAGCATAGTAAGTTAGGTTGAAAAAAGACACACATCCATCAAGAACTTATGTCTATTTATAACCTGTCTAACTGCTAGCTGATCCAGAGGAAGCCAAAAAACCCTTCTGAAGTCTCTATAATTTGCTTCAAACCTGTTATCAACAAACTTCTATGTACTTAAATTTACATTGTCCATTGACTATGGCTGTAAAACTGTACATAGCCAGCCTTGACTAATGAAATATTAGTTTGAAAATGTGTTTTATAGTCAGATTTATTTTGTTTTTACACAAAGACTATATTTAATGCTTCATGACTATTTTACTGACCAAAACGTTTCACATTTTCCAAGGTCATCTGCAAGAAAGATGCACTCAGTACACCCCACCCAGTTGTGACTCATGTTTCCTTCCACATTTGATCCTGTTGATTACTGACTGTGAATTTTTTGCCAAGGTTTGGTCAAGAAATTACATCCTTTTGACAACAATTAAAGGCTGCCAACAATTAAAGTACGGGAAATTGCCGTAAACTCCAGTGGGTCAACAGTAAGGGAATATCTTTTTACAGTTTCAATTTAATTAAATCTTGCTGACCTGTACTGGACAATGAAATAAACTTATGGAAACAGCGAAAAAAATAGAATTAACTGTATGTTTATATATGTTTGCTGGAAGGCAGGTGAAAGAGGCTACTAGGAAATGCCAAGATATGTAGTTAAACAGCACACCAATTAAACAGAGAGAATGTAGAAGAAGAGTGACGTAAAAGTGATCTGTAATAATACTATATGTAAACACTTTCAATTTCCCTTTGTGCCATCATCTTACACTACCTCAACACTTTCCCTACATGTAGTGAAAAGAGGAATATGTGCTATATATACTGGAGGTAATAGTCACACTATAAAGTGCCACAGTTCACAAAAAGAAAATAAAAGTAACTTACATAGTTAATTTGGGTTGAAAAAAAGAGCAGCATTTAAACTGAAGAACTGGGAAGGGAAATCAGCTCAGCTGTTACAGAGAATAACATTATAAAAAACATTATAAAAAAAAATACAGAAAACCAAAACCACCACTATAGGGACATTTTTTACAGAAAGATATACTATACTATGCTATATTATACTATACTATGTTATATTATACTATACCATGCTATACTAGTCCTAATTTGCTTTTTGCATCTTACTCAATGAAAAGATAGAAACTTTGCCTGTCATATATATATTATTTATCCAAGAGGACAGACTACCGAGTCCCTTGTAGCAGGTACATTTGTAAACAAAACTTCTAAATATACAGAGATTTTGACAGTCTTTGCCAATCGATGATACAGCAGCATTTCTTGGTACTCACCTGAAAGATATTGTTTGCAGCAAAAAATGTACAAAATGGCTTTTGCTGGAAGTTCTACAAACCCACATTGATGGTAATATAGTCACTATAAAGCACTTATTGCAGACTACAGTTACAGGTACAGGATCCATTAGCTGAAGTCAATTATCTGGAAAGCTCTGAATTATGGGAAGGCCATCTTCCATAGACTCCATATTAATTAAATAATTCACATTTTTAAAATGATTTCCCTTTTCTCTGTAGTAATACAACAGTACCTTGTACTTGATCCCAAATAGGATATTTGGAGGTAAAACAATCCTATTGGATTTAATCCATGTTTAAATGATTATCAGTAGATTTAAGATTTGGTGATCCAAATTATAGAAACACCCTTTATCCGAAAAAAAACCCAGGTCCCGAGCATTCTGGAAAATAGATCCTATACTTGTACAGAAAGAAGCAGAAAAGATTGCATAATGGCACTTTACATTCACATTGGCCCCCTCAATCAATTTTCAGATTTTGGAATGCCAGAATGTCAAGTAAGTTCCCAATAAAGCTATGCCTACCTATAACTTTACAAATGTCCACAACTAAATGTATATAATTAACTTTAAGTTAAGTTGAAAGCTAAATAGAAAGCTAAATAGGTTACCAACAGTGTTACACTTGCTTTATAAAATGCTATCTTGGGGTCCATATAGGATTAATGGTTTGAGAACCTCATTTATTATTTTATCTTTATTTTATACCATACCAGGCAGTAGTGCTGATACATGACACTAAATTCACTTAGCAGCACTCAGGTCATTTTAAGGTAGAAAACCTTGCATCTGAAATTCCTTGCACATTTTAGGGCTTGTTTATAAAGTGTAAATGGAGCTGTGGTCGCTTAAAATTTGCTGCATTCTTTAATAGAACTTGCATCTACGGGCAATGCCACATGGGACTGAAACTTGGCCTGCTGAAAAACCCAGGCAGAGGATCAGCCCCAACATTACAAACTGCCTTTACCTTCCCTGCACCAACAACCATTGCATTGGCCTGGGTACAGGCACATGTGGTGGATTTTGTCGCCAAAACAAAAGTGTTTGCATTTCGGAGGCTGAAATCCATGGCATGTGCCTGCATCCAGGTTAACAAAATGACTGGGACAGGCAAAGTAAGGGGAAGATGTAGAGTAGGGGCTGATCCTTGGCATGCTTTTTTTCAGCAGGGCGAGTTTTAGCCCAATGTGACTTATCCTAAAGCTGCTCCTTGCAGGTCTTAATAGTTTCACCCAGCACTGTTGGGTTAATTCTACCTCTTCTTGAAAGGTAAATACTAGAGCTCATGCATCTGCATCAATTGATGCCTAAAGAATGGGGTTCAGATCTCATTTTGACACCGAACATTTAATACTATATCTAAAAATTTAAGGCTTTCAACGTTGAAGTGTACGCAGAACTGCACATCAGCTTCAGTTGTGTCTTTAACACCTCATGGACAAAATTTACACTGGGATTTTGGGAAAACGTTGCATTGTAGGTAAAAAACGTTCCAACTTCTGCCTGAAGTCAACTTTGCACATTGCACTGGTCTTTACCTTTTCTAAAGATGTTACACCAGACAGTTGCTCTACATTTTGAATAATTCATAATATAATATACATAATATTGTAATATTATGGCTGTTATTAAGCCATGTGTAGAAGCTATTACTACCGCCTTCTGTATATTTGTAGTCTACCAATTGGTAGTGAACAAAGAATGGTAGCGTTATAATAAAACACATGCTGCACATCCTTAATGAACAACCTTAATATTCTCATATTTAACCTCAGTGTGTGAGACTGAGAGTTCACTGAGTTACAATTAAAAGTGTCTATACGTCTACATTCAACACGAGTCAAATGAATTAACTTTTTTTGTATTCTGCCTACTTTCCATTTTTAAAAAAAATCAATATTTTATTTATTTATAAAGCAGAAATCGATCACTGTTTTATTTTAAACGGTAATACAATCTCCTTCCTCCCCCTGTAAACAAAATATTTTTTATTAGAAAGAATGAGCTCTGCATAAACAAGCCCTTCTCTTCCCTGAGCTGATGCTTATTTGAAGGTTTACTGTTAATGTGTAGTTCTTTTTAAAAATGTTTTAACTCTGACTATCAATCATATGTAAGCACTTTCAATGTGCACTGATTAGTGTTAGGAAATCTAAGGTATTTTACATATCTGTATGCAGAAAAATTATTGTCACTATGGGGCCTATTTATCATCTTGTGTAAGACATTGGTGAAAAACATAGCCAGTGATGTGATCTTTGCTTTTGTTTTCTAACTTGTAGGTGACTGTTGAAATGTAATTGCTGATTGGTTGCTATGTGCAACATCACCGGAGATATTTTTCTCAATTATTATACACAGCATGATAATCACTTAAGTGGCTTCAATTGGTGTACAAGTATAGGATCCATTATCCAGAAACCCATTATCCAGAAACCAGTTATCCAGAAAGCTCACCAGGACATCTCCCATCTCCCAACACTGCATTATATTTTTATTACTTTAAAATTCTTTCATTTTTTGATGTTACTGTTCCTTTAATGTTTAAAAAGTGATTTTTTTGGTAGACTTAAGGTATGGAGATTCACATTACCGAAATAGCCCTTATCTGGAAAACCGCAGGTCCCAGACAGTATTCTAATGCATATTTACAAATTTAAGAGCAAAGTGATAAAAGGTGGCAATTGTATTGTTTGTTATTTACAGAGATGGGCTTATTTCTTATTTTGTGACTGAGAGAAAAGCTAACTTTATAATAAATAAATTTGTAAATAAAGGTATAATAAATATGAGTCAAAAGGAAACACAGGGCTCTAAAGGTTAGAATCTGACATAAGGAAGCTTGTGGCAGGCACAGTTTCACAGAAATACCACTTGTTTGTGTTTTCACATTGCTGGGATTTTAGAATAGGAAGCTTGGACAATACCCAACATACCCATTTTTTTCAAGTCCAGTCAAGTTTGAGCCTTGATACAGTTTCTTCTCCTATGGGTTGGAGCTCCATTTTTTTCAAGTCCAGTCAAGTTTGAGCCTTGATACAGTGGCTTCTCCTATTTATCCAATAATTGTGGTATTGTCCTGGTTAAAAACTCATAACTGTTTGATAAAATTATCAAAAATGTATATTTTAATCATGATGTCAGTGCCTAGGACTCAACAGTGGGGTGAGGTGCTAGGGCCCTGAGCATATGCCGTTGCTGGATCGTCTATCTCCGGCTCTGTACATCAGGAGGATCAGCAGCACAAGTATTGAATAGGAAGGGGGAGGAAAGTGTTGCTGATTGGAGGGGGAAAGTTGCTTTGGGTGCTCTTGTTGGCCTAGCTCTGTATTTAAACCTTCTCTTCATCCCTGTCTAAACATTGCAGTCATTTTAAGTCTTCTCCAAACTATACACACACATCAACTGCAGGGGCTGCAGTAAAAATTGTACTATCTTGGATTGGCTGTTTTATTCTAATCAAAAGGTTTATTGATGGGGAATATAGAATATAAAATGTAGGTATAATATTCTACACATATTAACCAGAGATTCTGCAAACATCAAACTTTAATGACATGGCATGGCCAAATTAATTGTAATATAGCCACAGGCTTAAAGGGGTTGTTCACCTTTAATTGAACTTTTATTATGACATAAAGAGTTATTTTCTGATACAATTCGCAATTGGTTTTAATGTTTTATTATTTGTGGTTTTTGAGTTATTTAGCTTTTTATTTAGCAGCTCTCCGGTTTGCAATTTCAGCAATCTGGTTGCTAGGGTCCAAATTACCCTAGCAATCATGCTAGGACATGAAAAAGAAAGATGAGCAATGCAAAGTAGCAATAACTTAAAACGTGTTGCCTTACAGAGTAATTGTTTTTTAGATGGGGTCAGTAATGCCTATCTGAAAGTTGTAAAGTGTCAGAAGAAATAATAGAAATAATTAAAAAAAACTATAACAAAAAATAAATAAATAATGAAGACCGATTGAAAAGTTGCTTATAATGGGTTATTCTATTACATATTATAAGCAAACATAAAGGTGTACCACCCCTGATGAATTACATTAACCAAGGTCACTGCTGCATTGTACATTAGTTGAGTCGATTTGGAGTAGCTATCATATTCCACTAATAACTTTCCAAAGGTAAGGTCACTCAGTATAGTAAAGGCTTCATACAGTGCTTGAAGACACAACCAGCAATGTTCCTCTATTTTGTGGATTTGTAAATTGATATAAAGTGTCATTTACTATCCCCCCCGGCAGAAGTGAAAGAGGACTAAGAGGCACAAGAGCTCACACTTTAGTGCTAATCTACAGAACATTTCTGTCCAAGGGAATGGTTGCACAGTGCACCTTGCCCCAGATAAAAAGTAGCAATAACATTAAATTTGTAGTCTTGCAGAGCAATTGCTGTTTTAGATGGGGTCAGTGACCCCTATTTGAAAGTTAGAAGATCTTTTACATTAACCAAGGTCATTGCTGCATTGTACATTTGTTGAATCCATTTGGTAACCAGTAACTAGTAACTTTCCAAAGGTAAGGTCACTCAGTATAGTCAAAGGCTTCATACAGTGTCTGAACACACCACCAGCAATGTTCCTTTATTTTGTGGAATTTGTAAATCAATATAAAGGGGTTATTTACTAAAGTCTGAATGCTTAAAATTTGAGAAAAAAACAATTTTTACTAGGAAATCTGAATTTTTAGTGGGGGAAAAAACTAAATTTTTTTTAGATTTATTATACCCCCAAGGATGCAAAAGGTCTGAATCAGAAATTACTCCATATTCAACCTGTCGAGATCCTGTAGAAATCAATGGCCAAGGTCCTATTTGCAACTTGAAGATATCATTGTCTGCACTGGGCCTCATACAACAATCTGAACATTTCAGGCTTTTTGATCCGATTTTTTTTTTATTGACAAATAAGGGTCAATCATGTTCTAGTTTGGTCAGACTTTTTCTATTTGAAAAAATCTGAATTTTGTTTATAAATAACCCCCAAAGTGTCATTTACTACCCCCCTCTCCCCTAGGCAAAAGTGAAAAAGGATTTAGAGGCCCAAGAGCTCATTGTTAAGTGCTAATCTACAGAGCATTTCTGTAATGGTTGCATAGTGCATCTTGCCCCATATAACAATAATTACCACAAGGTGGCACTGGCCCGCTCTGTCCCTACCACCTGTGGCAATTCTACATCAAACGATTGCACCATGCCTTTCTATAGCTTTCTGAGATTAATATGAGTAGATTTACAGGACACAAATCCATCCTGCTCTGGATTGGCTAGTGTCAACCGCACTTTAGCAAGGATTTTCTCTAATATTTCAGTTTTAATATTAATGAGCTATATGGGCCAGTATGAGGAGCGGAGGGTTAGGTCCTCCCCTGGCAGATGGTTAGCAATTATCATTGCTTCTGAAAAGGATTTGAGACTATTCTTGCAGAAGCTTTCTTTAGATATTGTATGGTGAATATTTTACCATTCTACTATAAACCTATATAATAACTATATATAAAATACATAATGCCTTCAAGTTTTATAAAAAGACATATGCTGCCCTGCTAGACTCCATCCATTAGGGTTCACACAACTTCATGAGACAAAGTTCAGTGGGGACATCTAATGGCTATTTTTATGAATGCAGCTATTGTAAAATAAAGAACATGTTTTAGCTATATATGGGATACAAATATTTTCTTCAGAAAAAACAACCCTAACCTTGATAGTATATCTTCAAGTTTAGTTCTCCCATTCCTGTTAGCAGTTTAGTTATCAATCTTGGGGACTGGGTCACAAAACTGCACTGAATATTAGAGGTAGGATCTTACCAGGGATCTATAAAGAAACACAGTAAAGGGGTGGTTCACCTTTAAGTTAACTTTTAGTATTTTATAGAATAGCCAATTCTAAGCAACTGTTCAATTGGTCTTCATTATTTATTTTCTATAGTTTTTGAATTATATGCCTTCTTCTTCTGACTCTTTCCAGCTTTCAAATGAGGGTCACTGACCCCATCTAAAAAAACAAATGCTCTGTAAGGCTACACATTTATTGTTATTGCTATTACCCAACTTTCTATTCATGCCTCTCCTTTTCATATTCACATCTCTTATTCAAATCAATACATGGTTGTTAGGGTAATTTGGACAACCAGATAACAGAAACTGCAAACTGGAGAGTTGCTGAATAAAAAGCCAAAAAACTCAAAAACCTCAAATTATAAAAAATGAAAACCAATTGCAAATTGTCTCAGAATATCACTATCTACATCATACTAAAAGTTAACTCCAAGGTAAACAACCCCTGTAATGTTTTCATCCCTCGAGTCAATGGGGGAAATTTACTAAAGGGCGAAGTGGCTAACGCTGGTGAAAATTCGCCCAGGCCCAGTTTTTAAACCACATCCAATTTAGACCAAAGTATGGCACACACAGGCAGACTATGGCACACACAGACAGCATAGGTCAGGCAGAATATGGCACACACAGGCAGCACAGGGCAGGCAGAGTATGAAACATACAGGCAGCACAGGGCAGGCAGAGTATGGCACACACAGGCAGCATAGGGCAGGCAGAGTATGGCACATACAGACAGTGTAGGGCAGGCAATGACTAGTGATGACTGAATTTTTTCAACTGTTATGTATTAGCAGCAAAATCCACCGTTTCACCCATGACTAATTTTTTTTGAATACGCACCAAATTTTCAGCATGCATTTTGTTTCACTTTTTAAACATGCTGGAAAAAGTAGAAAAATCACAGACATCAGAATGTTTTGACACTCACATATACAGAATCCTCTGGAATGATGTGTATGCGCTAGAGTTCTTGGTTTGCAATTTTAAGTGCTACGGTCCAGGATTTAATTCAAGCTAAGGATGCTTTTACATCTATGTTGATATTATCATTTCCTTCCTGATTGCTACTTTACAATATTTATATTATCTGAAAGAAGCGTCTTCTCCCTCTGACTTGTAGTTTTTAAACGCATTCGTTTTCAATCCTTTCAATTTCCTTTTATTAGAGTTAAGGGTGGTCGTTAACACTCTTTACATTTACTTGATTTATCATCATTTTAAATGCCAAACATTTATGTTCTGTGATTTTAGTTGACAACCTATTATCTGCATCTATGTACTGAAGTACTAATCTTGTTTTTTTTCAAAATGTATCAGTTAGACATATTGGGGCTAAACAAATTGTTAGTTTCAAAGCTGTCCCCAGTCATGTGATTTGTGCTCTGATAAACTTCAGTCACTCCTTACTGCAAGTTGGAGTGATATCACCCCCCCTCCCTTTACCCGCCAGCAGCCCAGCAGCAGAACAATGGGAATGTAACCAGATAACAGCTCCCTGGCACAAGATAACAGCTGCCTGGTAGATCTAAAAACAGCACTCAATAGTAAAATCCAGGTCCCACTGCAACATATTCTGTCAGTTTCCCAGCTGCCCCCAGTCATGTGACTTGTGCTCTGATAAACTTCAGTCACTCTTTACTGCAAGTTGGAGTGATATCACCCCTCCCTTTCCCCCCAGCAGCCTAACAACAGAACAATGGGAAGGTAACCAGAGAGCAGCTCCATAACACAAGATAAAAGCTTCCTGGTAGATCTAAAAACAACACTCAATAGTAAAATCCAGGTCCCACTGTGACAACTTCAGTTACATTGAGTAGGAGAAACAACAGCATGCCAGAAAGCAGTTTCATGACCAAGCAAAATGACCTGAGATGGTTGCCAACACACCAATATTAAAAAAAAAAAAAAATACACTTGCTGGACCAGGAATTACATATTTGATGGCAGAGTGAACTATTTGCAGTGTAAACAGTGTAATTTAGAAATAAAAACTACATAATAAAAATCATGACAGAATCCAAGGTGTAAGGATTCGCCTTCGCGTTCCTTCCGGCACAGGCGCAGGCGCGCTCATCGGGGAACCGATGCGCGTCGGCGCGCGGTGTTGGACGCCGGCGACGGACGCCAATGACGGACGCACTGACGTCAGCTGTGCGACGCCAGCGTGATGACGCTAGTTTGGCGCCAAATAGCTCTATTTAGTCTCAATCTGTACTCTGACTCCTTGCCTGGTTATTAGGTTATTTGACTGAACCCCTAGCATTATATACTATTGATCTTCTGTGTTTGACCTCAGCCTGTTTCCGGATTGTCTTATTGCCGCCTGACCTGACCTTCTTGCCTGACTACGATTACGATACTTCGCTGCCTGCCCACGACTTCGGCCTGTTTGACTTTGCTTCTGCCTGAACCCTCTGTACTTCGCTTGGTCAGTCTCACTGGCTACTCGTCACTTCACTTCTCCCTGTTCCACTCCAGGTGGGTTAGTGTTGTGCGAGGCGCTTGTGGGTTCGCATTCTGCTAAATCCTGCTCCTTCTTCGTTGGATCAGACGGTAAGCCTGACAGTATAACCAGGCCATGGATCCAACCGAAGGGGCTTCCCCATTTGCTGTCCTGACGCAACAGTTGTCGTCCTTGACCCAAGCCGTTCGAGAGCTTCAGAGCGGTTACGCTCAGATACAGGAGCACATCAGAGTACATCCTCCGGCTGTTAATCCTTCCTCCGCTACAGCATCTTCTTCCTCCGCTCCAGCCGAAGTACAAGTAATCACTTCTGAGATTTCGGAGCCGAAAGTTGCCTTCCCTGAGAAGTTTGCTGGTGACCGGAAATTATTTCGCAACTTTAGAAGCAGCTGCAAACTACTATTTTCTCTTAAGCCTCACACCTATCCGAATGAACAGACACGAGTGGGGGTTGTTATCTCCTTCCTGACCGGTGAGCCCCAGACTTGGGCCTTCCGTCTGTTGGATCGGCAAAGTCCTGTTTTGGCCACAGTGGACTCGTTCTTTGATGCCATGGCCGTGATTTATGATGATCCACACCGAACCTCCACTGCCGAAGCCGCCCTGCATGCCTTGAGACAAGGTACTCGTCCTGTCGAGGACTATACTTTGGAGTTTCGTCAGTGGGCAGAGGATACTGAATGGAATCCCGCAGCTCTGAAGAACCGCTACCGCCTGGGTCTTTCGGCTGAGCTGAAAAATGAGTTGGCCCGTACAGGCATCCCTGACACTTTGGAGGAACTTATCCATACCTCCATTCAGTTGGATCAAAGACTCAGAGAACGTAGGGAGGAGGAAAAGGCTGAAAAGGCTGGTCTTGTATCTCCTACCTGGCTCTTACCTTCTGCTCCACCTCCTATCCGTATGCCTCCTATGATGACATCTACAGTTCCTACTGCTACTATCAGTACTGCCCCAGAGCCGATGCAGATTGGAGCCATTAAGTCCGCATTAACCCCTGAAGAGCGCCTCAGACGTCGCAGGCTTAATCTTTGCTTGTACTGTGGTCAAGCGGGTCATCTTCTTCGGAATTGTCCAACCCGTCCCTTGGGTAAGGAGACTTTTGGAAGAGACTTTAATGGTTGCAACTTTTCTGTGTCCTTACTGACAATCTCTCTATCCTTGCAGTGGGGAGACAAGGTGGTGGAACTACAAGCAATACTTGACTCCGGGGCAAGTGGGTGCTTCTTGGACCGCGAAGTTGCCCTTCAGTTCCAAATCCCTCTTCAATCGAAGAAGAACCCTATAGCACTTCGTGTGGCGGATGGTTCCCTAATCACTTCGGGTCCTGTGGTTCAAGAGACTGCTGCACTGTTTGTGGTGATTAATAAAATTCATGCGGAAATAATGAATTTCGATGTGGTTTCGTCTCCTTTATTCCCTATCATTTTGGGGTTACCCTGGTTACAGAGACATAATCCTTCTATCAATTGGGCCACTGGTGGTGTAACATTTTCTTCGAAATTTTGCCTTTCTAAATGTTTACTTGAGAATTCGTCTTCTTCAATTAAAGTATGTTCCCTTTCTCCTTCTTCTGAAATTCTTGATCTACTCCCTCTGGCGTATTGGGAATTTGCTGATGTTTTCAACAAGAAAGGAGCCGATAGGCTACCTCCCCATCGAATCTATGATTGTCCCATTAATCTTCTCCCAGGAGCTCAAATTCCTTTCGGACGCATTTATCCTTTAACAGAGCCTGAACTCCTGGAGTTACGCACTTATTTGGATGAAAACCTTGCCAAGGGATTTATCCGACAATCTTCTTCTCCTGCCGGAGCCGGGATTTTCTTCGTTGAAAAAAAAGACCATTCCTTGAGACCTTGTATTGATTATAGAGACTTAAATAAGATCACGGTCAAAAATCGTTACCCTCTTCCTCTCATTCCGGAGCTGTTCCAACGATTTAAGGAGGCCAAGATTTTCTCTAAACTTGATCTACGAGGGGCTTATAACTTGGTTAGAATTCGGGAAGGGGATGAATGGAAGACGGCATTCCGTACCCGTTATGGTCATTTTGAATATCTCGTTATGCCGTTCGGACTTTGTAATGCTCCCGCTACGTTTCAGCATTTTGTCAACGATGTTTTTCGAGACTTTCTTGATATTTTCGTCATCATTTATTTGGACGATATTTTAATTTTCTCTAGTTCTTTGGAAGAGCATAGAATGCATGTTAAGAAAGTTCTTGCCCGTCTCCGTACTCATCAGCTCTATGCCAAGGTTGAGAAGTGCGTATTCGAACAGACATCTGTAGACTTTTTGGGGTTTTTTATTTCTCCTGTAGGAATTCAAATGGATTCCAAGAAGATCTCCGCAATTATTGATTGGCCTGTTCCCTCTTCTAAGAAAGCGGTTCAACGTTTCATTGGATTCGCAAATTTCTATAGAAAATTTATAAAGAATTTCTCTCAAATTATTTTACCGGTAACTGAACTCACACGCTGTAATCAAAAATTTTCTTGGTCACCACAGGCTCAGATAGCTTTTGAGAAGTTGAAGAAACTCTTTACGTCGGCTCCAATTCTTCGCCATCCAGACTTGGCTCTTCCATTTACGTTAGAGGTCGACGCTTCAGAAAATGCTGTGGGCGCTGTTTTATCACAAAGGTCTGGAATTCAAGAAGAACTCCATCCAGTCGCCTTCTTTTCACGTAAATTAGCCAAGTGCGAATGTAACTACGACGTGGCGGATCGTGAACTACTCGCTATTAAATTAGCATTAGAAGAGTGGAGGTATCTCCTCGAAGGTTCCAAACACCCAATTCTCATTTTCACTGATCATAGGAATTTGGAATACCTACGTTCCGCCAAGAGATTAAGACCTAGACAAGCAAGGTGGGCCCTTTTCTTCAGGCGATTTAATTTTCACCTGACTTACCGGCCTGGATCCAAGAATGTCAAGGCGGATGCCCTATCCCGCATGTTTTCCTCTGAGGATGAGACTCTCTCTTCTCCCGAGACAATTCTAAATTCAAATAACTTTCTTTTGTTGCAGTCTGTTCTGGTGAATCAAATTAAGGATGCATCTAAAACCGTTTGTGAACCTTCTTTAGTGCCCAAAGAAGGGTTTCTTCTTCATGAGGGGAAAATCTTTGTTCCTGAACAAATGCGTTTGGAAGTTCTCAAAAACATTCATGACGCTAAACTGGCGGGTCATCCAGGTATTGAGAAAACTATTGTTTCTGCTAAAAGGCTATTTTGGTGGCCTGGGATGACTAAGGACTGTTTGAAATTTGTCTCTTCGTGTGAAGTTTGTACCAGATTCAAGGATTCTCATGTTCGTCCTATTGGCCTTCTCCAACCCCTTCCAGTTCCTTCTCGCCCTTGGGGTTCGGTGTCTATGGACTTCATTTCTGATTTACCACTCTCCTGTGATTGCTCCACTATTGTTGTCTTCATTGACCGCTTGACCAAGATGGCTCATTTTAAATCTTTGCCTGGACTTCCTTCTGCCTCTGAGACGGCGGATTGTTTCATCAAGGAAGTAGTAAGACTTCACGGCCTTCCCGATGAGGTAGTATCCGATTGTGCTCTTAAGATTTCTGTGTCGCTTTCATCAGCTTTTCATCCTCAAACCAATGGCCAGACGGAGCGAACTAATCAGACCCTTGAGCAGTATTTGAGATGTTACTCCTCTTATCTCCAGGATGACTGGGTTAATCTCCTTCCTCTGGCGGAGTTCGCTTATAATAACGCCCAACATTCTTCTATTAACCAGTCCCCCTTCTTTGCAAATTATGGCCTACATCCTGTAACCTTCCCTTCCTCCATTGTTTCAGATATTCTTGTTCCTGCAGTCAAGGACCGGTTAACCTTTTTGGCTGATAATTTTCTGAAACTCCAGAAGAACATGAGAAAAGCACAACAGAACTTTAAGATATATGCAGACAAGAAACGAAGAGGTGATCCAGAGTTTAAGGTGGGGGACCGCGTTTGGTTATACACTGCTAACCTCAAATTGTCCTGCCCCAGTAAGAAGTTGGGTCAACGGTTCCTGGGTCCTTTTCTTATTACTCGGCAGATTAATCCTGTGGCTTTCCAACTTAAGCTTCCGGCTACCTGGCGTATTCATCCTGTGTTTCATGCTGCTCTACTGAAACCAGCCTCCGCATTTCATTTTCCTGGCCGTACAGCTTCTCCTCCACCTCCTGTTGTAGTAGACGGGCAAGAAGAGTTCGAGGTTGAGAAGATCCTGGATTCCCGTGTTAGAGGCAAGCATCTCCAATATCTGGTCAGCTGGAAAGGCTTTGGTCCGGAAGAGGATTCTTGGGAGCCTGTTTCTAATATCCATGCCGCGGAGCTGTTGAAGGATTTTCACAAGAGCTACCCTGATAAACCTTCTGCCAGTTGCGTCCTGAGGCCGCTCCTTGATGGGGGGCAATGTAAGGATTCGCCTTCGCGTTCCTTCCGGCACAGGCGCAGGAGCGCTCATCGGGGAACCGATGCGCGTCGGCGCGCGGTGCTGGACGCCGGCGACGGTCGCCGGCGAGATGGCGCCAGCGACGGTCGCGGACGCATGGGCGCCGGCGACGGACGCCAATGACGGACGCACTGACGTCAGCTATGCGACGCCAGCGTGATGACGCTAGTTTGGCGCCAAATAGCTCTATTTAGTCTCAATCTGTACTCTGACTCCTTGCCTGGTTATTAGGTTATTTGACTGAACCCCTAGCATTATATACTATTGATCTTCTGTGTTTGACCTCAGCCTGTTTCCGGATTGTCTTATTGCCGCCTGACCTGACCTTCTTGCCTGACTACGATTACGATACTTCGCTGCCTGCCCACGACTTCGGCCTGTTTGACTTCGCTTCTGCCTGAACCCTCTGTACTTCGCTTGGTCAGTCTCACTGGCTACTCGTCACTTCACTTCTCCCTGTTCCACTCCAGGTGGGTTAGTGTTGTGCGAGGCGCTTGTGGGTTCGCATTCTGCTAAATCCTGCTCCTTCTTCGTTGGATCAGACGGTAAGCCTGACACAAGGTGCTAAAACCTGTTTTGCAGAAATGTATTGTCTTTGTTGACCCAGTGTATATTTCTTTTTTGCAGTAAACATTATGTGAACATTATGGTTACTATATTTATAAGGGGTTCTTTATAAGGGGTTCTAGTACTTTGCACAATTGCAAACAATGTGTAAAAAGTTTGTAGGAAGAGCTTGGCATCATTAACAATGGGTGCATTATTTTCCAAGAGTGGGGAACACCCACTAAATGCTTTGCTTTCTAACAGAAGCCATAGACAGAACCAGTACTCATGACAATCAGTTATTGAGAGCAGGGCCGCCATCAGGGGGGGACAGGGGGGACAAGCGCACCGGGCCCGGGCATGAAGGGGGGCCCGGCAGCGCTGCATTTTTTTGAAGATCCGGCCCCCCTTACGAGCGCCCAAGCCGTACGTCATTCCTCTTCAGTGCCGAATGCGGAAGTGCCGAAAAGCCGAAGCCGATGCGCCGAAAAGACCCGAAGTCACGGAAAAAGCCGAAGTCACGAAGCGCCGAAAAGACCCGAAGTCACGAAAACAGCCGAAGCCGAAGTCATGAAGCAGCGCAAAGACCCGAAGTCACGAAAACAGCCGAAATTGAAGTCCTGAAGCGGTGAAAAGACCCGAAGTCACGAAAGGAGGCGAAGTTGAAGTACTGAAGCCATGAGTTCAATTCTACTGAACACCAGTTTGTGGGTTTTTTTTTTTTTAATCCCCTGGCCACCAATGTATTATTTTAATATTCTATAGGCCCCTGCCACCAATCTTTTTTTTAAAACTTTTGTTTTTGGGGCCCCAATTTTTTTTTTAACTCGTAAGGGGCCCCTTGCCACCATTGTTTTTTTTGGTTTTTTTTTTAAAAAAAAAATTAATTTTCTTTTGGTGGCCCCAAATTTTTTTAACTTGCCACCAGTTTTTTTTTTTTTTCAAATATAAAATTATTTTTTTTTTACATTTTTTTTGGGGCCCCAATTTGTTTTTAACTTGTAAGGGGGCCCCTGCCACCAGTTTTTTTTTTTTCAAAAACATTTTTTTTTTTCCAAATTTTTTTTCCAAAAAAATGCCTTACCCTTTAAACAAAAGAGGGATTGTTTGTCCATATATTGCAATATATTTAAGCTGGCCAACTACGTCAAAGTCATCCCATATCTGGCCAGTCCTACGCTTAAATAGTGGTGAGCACAACTTTTCCTTGTTTGTTATAGTTTATACAGGAGCAGTGACCAGCTCCATGTTGTAGCTCCCACCCTTCCCAGCTATAGTCAGGTGATCCCACTGGTGTCTAATAAAAGGGCAGCCAAGTATGGAGGTTTACTTTGAAAGCAGCTAGTAAGTTGCAGGTAAAACCTAGTCCCTTTGTAAAATGTATAATGAAGCAATAGAATTCTTAATGAATCAGGTGAAAAAATTAAGCGTAGGACTGGCCAGATATGGGATGACTTTGACGTAGTTGGCCAGCTTAAATATATTGCAATATATGGACAAACAATCCCTCTTTTGTTTAAAGGGTAAGGCATTTTTTAGTAGCAGTATGCACAAAATGTCGCTGTCTTAAATATATTGATAATGGGTTGAGTGCAGAGGACTCTTGTGTTTGACTATATGTATTTTGTGGTCACAGCTTCATTGCACCCCCGCCTATTGGTTTTAAAAAATAGTGGTGAGCACAACTTTCCCTTGTTTGTTATAGTTTATACAGGAGCAGTGACCAGCTCCATGTTGTAGCTCCCACCCTTCCCAGCTATAGTCAGGTGATCCCACTGGTGTCTAATAAAAGGGCAGCCAAGTATGGAGGTTTACTTTGAAAGCAGCTAGTAAGTTGCAGGTAAAACCTAGTCCCTTTGTAAAATGTATAATGAAGCAATAGAATTCTTAATGAATCAGATGAAAATTAAGCGTAGGACTGGCCAGATATGGGATGACTTTGACGTAGTTGGCCAGCTTAAATATATTGCAATATATGGACAAACAATCCCTGTTTTGTTTAAAGGGTAAGGCATTTTTTATTAGCAGTATGCACAAAATGTCGCTGTCTTAAATATATTGATAATGGGTTGATTGCAGAGGACTCTTGTGTTTGACTATATGTATTTTGTGGTCACAGCCTCATTGCACCCCCGCCTATTGGTTTTAAAAAATAGTGGTGAGCACAACTTTTCCTTGTTTGTTATAGTTTATACAGGAGCAGTGACCAGCTCCATGTTGTAGCTCCCACCCTTCCCAGCTATAGTCAGGTGATCCCACTGGTGTCAATAAAAGGGCAGCCAAGTATGGAGGTTTAATTTGAAAGCAGCTAGTAAGTTGCAGGTAAAACCTAGTCCCTTTGTAAAATGTATAATGAAGCAATAGAATTCTTAATGAATCAGATGAAAATTAAGCGTAGGACTGGCCAGATATGGGATGACTTTGACGTAGTTGACCAGCTTAAATATATTGCAATATATGGACAAACAATTCCTGTTTTGTTTAAAGGGTAAGGCATTTTTTAGTAGCAGTATGCACAAAATGTCGCTGTCTTAAATATATTGATAATGGGTTGAGTGCAGAGGACTCTTGTGTTTGACTATATGTATTTTGTGGTCACAGCCTCATTGCACCCCCGCCTATTGGTTTTAAAAAATAGTGGTGAGCACAACTTTCCCTTGTTTGTTATAGTTTATACAGGAGCAGTGACCAGCTCCATGTTGTAGCTCCCACCCTTCCCAGCTATAGTCAGGTGATCCCACTGGTGTCTAATAAAAGGGCAGCCAAGTATGGAGGTTTACTTTGAAAGCAGCTAGTAAGTTGCAGGTAAAACCTAGTCCCTTTGTAAAATGTATAATGAAGCAATAGAATTCTTAATGAATCAGATGAAAATCAAGCGTAGGACTGGCCAGATATGGGATGACTTTGACGTAGTTGGCCAGCTTAAATATATTGCAATATATGGACAAACAATCCCTGTTTTGTTTAAAGGGTAAGGCATTTTTTAGTAGCAGTATGCACAAAATGTCGCTGTCTTAAATATATTGATAATGGGTTGAGTGCAGAGGACTCTTGTGTTTGACTATATGTATTTTGTGGTCACAGCCTCATTGCACCCCCGCCTATTGGTTTTAAAAAATAGTGGTGAGCACAACTTTCCCTTGTTTGTTATATATATATATATATATATATATATATATATATATATATATATATATATAGCACAACTTTATAAAACTAAAGAGAGTCTTTATAAATATTGAATATATGAAAAGTAAGAAGAGTCATTCATCTATCATATATTTGGTGGAAGACATATCACATGATTGACTGAAGAATTGGCATTCTGGCAGTTAAGTAATATTCACAGTTTCCACAGAACAATGAGCTGTAAGAAAGGAAAGTATGTTTGCCCACCCCCCCCCCCCCCACACATACACAGTAGCTGTCCACATTCACAACAGAAACAATTGTGAATCTTTTAGAAGTAGTGGGTTCAGCATGCATTGGCTATGTAAACATTACACATGTAGTAAATGTGTGCTCAGAATATGTGGCAAATCACAAATTCAAAATTTCCAATACAAATAGTTTTGAAAGGCTGCTTATTTAAGCTCAGCACATTTTTCTCAGAATAACAAACAGCCCTAAAAAGAGGCAAATCAATAAACCAACATTGGTTATACAAACATAACACATGGAGTAAACCTGTGCCCGATGTGCAAAATCACAAATTCAAAATTGAGACTGGTCTATAAATAATGGCCAGAGAAATGGAAAATAGTTGAACTGCGTGCATTTCAAAGTAAATAAGTGAGAAGGGTGTTATGTTTGTTTGTTTTTTTACTGAATTTGGGTTGAATAAAGACAACTGTCTGTCAACTTCATCCCCTATCCCAAATGATTTCCAGCACACTTTTATATGTATAAAGGTATAAGGATGTGTTTAAAATGAAAAGAAATAGCTTGCCTCTCACATTTTTGGATATAGGGGTATATGAGAGGAATCGAGGCCACAGTGAATGCGCAGGTGCAGCAGCACTTTTATTCTAAAAGCATTTCAGCTGTTCTCTTTCAAGTGTATTAATCCTTTCCAGGATTTGTGTTCTTGCCACCAAAATATTTGTAGATGCATTACTTGTGATACCTTCTTAACCACCATAAAAAAAATTCTGTGGAGCACTTGGTAGTGTTATATGAAGATAACCACATTTACTGCAGAAGCACATCATTTAGCACATACAGTACGGTATATATATTTATATATAGTCAAACAGATTTTGCTAAACTCTCTGGACTTGCTGCAAACAGTTGTCTTTTATATGATACTAGACATTAAGCCCGTTAAATTAACGGGCGCTAGACTGTCCGTGGGGCACATGCGCAGCAGCGCAATCCCACGGACACAGGGACTGGACGCAGAGACACCTGAACTTTATTATATAGGACTAGACATTAAGCCCGTTAAATTAACGGGCTCTACTTCGCTAGCGTAAATTCGCCAGAGACGGTCCGTGGGGCACATGCGCAGTAGCGCAATCCCACGGACACAGGGACTGGACGCAGAGACACTTCAACTTTATTATATAGGATAGTATTTTTAGAATGGCATTTTAGCAAATGAGAATGTACAAAGTTATTGTAATTAACTCTTAGTACAAAGTTGATTCATGGATTGGTCATGTGTGCTCACTGAATCTGGAAATAATGTTAATTATTCATAATTAATAATAACATATTTTTTTCCTCTGAATCAACTAGTTCTTAAAGGGATACTGTCATGGGTAAAAAAAAAAAATTTCAAAATGAATCAGTTAATAGTGCTGCTCCAGCAGAATTCTGCACTGAAATCCATTTCTCAAAAGAGCAAACAGATTTTTTTATATTCAATTTTGAAATCTGACATGGGGCTAGACATTTTGTCAATTTCCCAGCTGCCCCTGGTCATGTGACTTGTGCCTGCACTTTAGGAGAGAAATGCGTTCTGGCAGGCTGCTGTTTTTCCATCTCAATGTAACTGAATGTGTCTCAGTGAGACATGGGTTTTTACTATTGAGTGCTGTTCTTAGATCTACCAGGCAGCTGTTATCTTGTGTTTGGGAGCTGTTATCTGGTTACCTTCCCATTGTTCTTTTGTTTGGCTGCTGGGGGGGAAAAGGGAGGGGGTGATATCACTCCAACTTGCAGTACAGCAGTAAAGAATGATTGAAGTTTATCAGAGCACAATGACTTGGAGCAGTTGGGAAATTGACAATATGTCTAGCCCCATGTCAGATTTCAAAATTGAATATAAAAAAATCTTTTTGCTCTTTTGATAAATGGATTTCAGTGCAGAATTCTGCTGGAGCAGCACTAATAACTGATTCATTTTGAAAAATGTTTTTTTCCCATGACAGTATCCCTTTAAGTGGGTTGGCCAAAAGAATGAACTTGACGGATGCTTGCCTTTTTTTATCCACATCTGCCACTTTTAAAGGGATTTAAAATCCGAATGGCCAATTTTATTTTGCATTTTTAATGTAGAGTTGCAGTGGGGAGAATTCTGTTTAGCAAATTGACACAACAGGAGTAAACTGAAACCAGAAATGTACAATGTGTAGATCTTCCAAATTGGTGCTTATGCCTCAAATCTATAGGGGTATATTTATCAAAGAGTGAAGTTAATAGTGAAGTTCCGCCACTAGAGTGAAATTCCGCCACTCTCCATTCATTTCTATGGGATTTTTATAGGCGTATTTATCAAAGGGTGAACCTTCACTTCACCCATTAATAAATAAGCCTTTCAAAATCCCATAGAAATGAATTGAGAATTTCACTCTAGTGGCGGAACTTCACTCTTTGATAAATTTACCCCATAGTGTCTACAATTTAGGGTACTTAAGGGTTAATATACTGTTTCACATGCCTGTGTGTTCCATAGCTAACACAGTTCTGTTGTTTTGTTCCATGATGGTTATGCAAATGTTATGTGAATGGTGAGTTCTTATCCCTTTAAAGCTAGGCAGCATAGTGCTTAGCCAAACTGACCCTGTAATTTTATACCATGTAATCCTAGTCATGGAAATGCCATGGATAATTTGATATCTTACCTGTACAGGTGTTTGACTAATCTGTCATCATTCCCGTTGCTTTTCCCAGTGTAATTTAACCTAGAGCCAATTGTCTGGTTACCAGTAAATTATTAGCTTTAGGTTCACGATAGTGTGAAAAGTTTATACTTATTAAAACACAAAAAGCCAGCTGTGATGTAAAAAATATCTTCCATTGAAGTCATACCTTTGTTCTGTTTGTTAACCCATTTAATGTAATGGCAGACACTAATGATTAGCTTTTTCATTAATGTATGTGCTTATTAAAATAAAACACACGCTACTGCCACACCAGGCAGGTTCTCAGACTGGCCAAGAATCAGCCTCTATGCTTTGATCAGCTGTGTTGGCCTGGGTTCAGGCACATGGAGTCAAATCCAAAACCAAGCCAATGCAGTGCAGCCACATGAGAAAGCTGATAAGGAGCAGGGGTTGATTCTTGCCTGTGTGGAAGGCATGTGGAAGTAGCCTTAAACACACAACATACAATGTAGCTATGGACAGGGCCAGAACTAAGGGTAGGCAGAAGAGGCATGTGCCTATGGTGCAATAGTAGGGGGCTGCTTGGCACCTCACTCCTCTATTGCCTACCCCAGTTCAAGTGCTTGTCTCCCAACCGACAGTCCCTCTACCTTGTCGACACATATGAGAACATTCGCATATGCATGTGAACAGGAAGGGACGGTCAGCCGGATACTACCATAAATTGGATATAAAACCACCTCCTAGGAAAAACCAACATATTCCTAACAAATGAGTAGGTATCACTTTATTTTAAATTACAAAAAATCATTTTTCATAAAAAAAATTTAGCAGCAGACCAGTGAAATGCTCTCTTAATGATCAGATCTTACACATTTTAAAGGGAACCTGCAAAAATATTATTCCCAACCAAAGGTGCGGGCTAAAAGAGACATGTCAGTTTGCACTGGAAGCTTCCTCCCAGTGCGAGTGTCCTAGCATTGGCGGGGGGCAATTTTGTTAAAAAAAAAACAGTTACCCCCAACCGGAGTGCAGTAGCCTTTTTGGTTGGGAATTATATTTTTCCCAGGTGCCCTTTAATACACTTCCCCATGTGATCTTTGGATCAGCTGGTTGACATGCTAAAGGAAAACATTACCAACATTTAAATATATATATTTCCTGTTATAAGTGCAAGACAATCATATCACAATAACACATTGATATATATATAGATACAGTATATTTGTATTTTTTTGCCAGTAGTAATTTATTAATCAATTCCTGGCACTTTTTAAAACAAATTTCTGTGTCAAAATATTAGTTTGATTATTAGTTTATTTTTAATTTGGTTGAGTGTTTCACATTTTTCTGCTGCATACTGTTTACTGAAGAAGGTTAAGAAAGCCTATCATTTGGAATAACTTTTTTTGTTCTTTTGTCAAGATGATCTCATTCTCCACATGACTTAATTTCAGAAGAAAAATACTGCATTTTTTTAGCATTTCAGCAAGTACTTTCAGCAAAATAGGTCGGTTAGGCTCTTTAATGTTTTTTTTCGAGCCTCCTTGGAAAATGGCATATTAAGTATATGCTGTATAGTTATATATTTTTATGTATTTGAAAGATATGCCCATGGTTGCTATTGTTTTACTTTTTTTTTACTTAGTTATGTTTAATAAATATTTTTAGCAACACTATAAACAAACTTTTGAAGATTCAACAATTACATCACTTTGTATTACAGATTTCAAAAATTAAGTATTCAAACTGTAACTAGCAGTAAACAAAGAGAAACGATGTGCAACTTGACAGGCTGCCTGGAAAATCAAGGGAAAGTTCTTGACAATGATTGCCTTTTTAAAATTCCAACTGTATAGTGTAAGACAATGTTGTCAGATTTTATTCAGTTAGATTACTCTGATTATATTTGCATAGTTTGCTGCTTCGTGTGGTACTTGAAGTTATTTTATTGGCAAATTCAAAAAAAAGTCATTTACATATTTTTCATTATAACTACAAAACATTGTATAGCATTAGGAAAATAATGGTATCAAAAGTTTTCATGATAGTTGCTTAATGTTAATATATAACCCCATTATGCACTATGTTTTATGAATATATGCAATACCATATAAAAGTATTTAGACCCTTGATCAATTATATCATATAACAAATTGTAATATGTATGTTTTACTGTGTTCAGGGAGGTGAAAACTCTAAGGGGCAAATTCACTATGCGCCGAAGCGCCTAATGCTAGCGTCAATTCGCTAGCATTGGGCATTTTCGTTACTTCGCAAATTCACTAACGGACGCTGGCATAACTTCGCTAGTGTAACTTCGCACCCTTACGCCTGGCGAATTTGCGCAACGTACGCAACTACGCAAATTCACTAACGCGCGCATTGTTCTGAACGCTACCTTTTACGCTAGACTTCCTTCACCACCTCAGACCAGGCGAAGCGAAATAGAGTAGATAGGGATTTCTTCAAAAAAAGTTACAATTATATTTTAAGTCCCAAAAAACCCTGGCGTTTTTTCTATATGGGTGATAGGCTGAAAAAGATCAAAATATTTTTTGGGGCTCTACTCCTTCCCCCCTACATTTCCGAACTCATGGCAACTTAACTATACAGTGGGCACATGTGTAGGGCAAAAAAAAAATTTATTTGATGTTTTGAAGGTTTCCCAGCCATTTGTAGTGCTGCTACATATTCCTCCATTGAAATTTGAATTTGGCGCCGTATGCAAATTAACCATCGCTAGCGTAACTTTTCTTCACTTAGCGAATCAACGCTAGAGCAACTTCGCAACCTTACGCTACCCCTGAGCGCAACTTCGGATTTTAGTGAATTTGTGGAGCGCTGGCGAAACTACGTCTGGCGAGGTGCGGCGAAGTTACGCCTGGCGAATCTTAGTGAATGTCCCACAATATCTTTAAAGGGGTTGTTCACCTTTAAACTAAATTTTAGTATGACGTAGACATTAATATTAGAAGACAATTTGCAGTTGGTTTTCATTTCTTATTTTTGTGGTTTTTGAGTTATTCAGGTTTTTGTAGTTTGCAATTTTGACAGCTATTTGGCTGCTAGGGTATTGTTTACCTTAGCAGCCATGCAGTAGTGTGGATGACAGACTAGAAAAAGAATAGGAGAGGGACTGAATAGAAAGATAGGGAATAAAAAGTAATGCAACACCTACATATACTACTGAACACAGCTCTCTCAGCATTCTGATACCTTTAAAGAAGAAGGAAATGTATAATCACTGTGTGGTGCAAACTGTTAGGCACCCATCTAGGGCTGTAAACAGTGTAGGACAGAAGAGACACCTGCCTAGGGTGCAATGGTGGGGAGACACTAGGCACGTACCTCATCTGTCTGCCTTCCCCTAGTTCAGGCCCTGGGTGAGGAACATGTAGCTCCTGGAGGATCTTTGTGAAAGTGTCCATGACGAGAGCTCCTTGCGCATGGCAATCTTCTTTAGCTTCTTGGATCTATGCAGTAGCCTCAAGCTGGGAGCACATGCAAAATAGAGTGAAAAGCCATTTTCTGCCCTCATGTGTGTTTGTCATTCATTAATATGACAAACAGTAATTATCAGTGATAGGCAGAGTGGGCTGTTTTATCTGAGGGCAGTGGCAGAAAACATTTTCAGCGTGCCAGGAGCCAAAATATAGAATCATATAGTAGATTGCATCAATACGCTTTTCAAGGTCAAAATATTACCTGAAAGAGACTATGGCAGGAAAATAAAGATTATAGAGATTTAGTTGCAGTTCTAGGCAACTATCTCGGCAAGCTCATCCTAGCTTTTATTCAGAATTAGAGGTTTGTTTGGTATACTCTTCTTACATCATCCATTTTTACAATTTTTACTTTCACCTTCTTAAAATTCAGTGGGTTAGATCAAAGAGATGCTTAGCCGCCTATTTTACTACATCAGTTTAAAAGGTATATGTACTGTATATGGAATGTATGTGTACTCATTTATGTATTTAATACAAATTCAAAAAGTGTCTCTTTGTAGTCTTGGATTTGCAAAATACTCTACTTGCAATGTTTAATAACATTTATGAAATTCTGTTTTAGGACTCCTTTATTATTATCTGATTACAAAGAGAATGTACAAACATCTCGAAACAATTTTTAGGGGTAGAAATACCTCATTCGTGCAAGTAATCAGTTTGTAATCAGTAAGTAGAGAAACAATGTTAAAATATAGGATTTGGCAACATAAGTTGATACAAATTTACAAACATTCGAGATCTAATCTTGACCTTCTGCATTTGTTGAACCATCAAATTGTTTACATTTCTTGCATATGGTTAAGCAATAGAATTCCCATAAAATAGCACATGGGGCTACAAGTTGTTATATTTCTTTTATTTATTTTCTTTGCAAGTAGTTTACATTTTGCTTTTTGATAAATTGGTCAAGTCAGCAAGCTTGTGTACTGTTTTATAGAAAGAGATTAGTTTGGGTATGATTTATCGATTAAGCTGACAAACATGCAGGAAGATTTATAAAGCCCGGGCCATTTTTACTGAGAGGTAATGATAGAGACAAATCATTGAAACATTACTAGGGCTTTTAGATTTAACAATGTATCATCTGTGCTGGAATGATTTATACCAGCTTGAAATATAATTGTTTGTATATTTTCACCCCACATGCAATTTTCATCAGAGAGCATGTATTTGGGCATGTGTTAGTGCTTAGTGCTGCTGGTGGGCATCATTGAACACAACTACCCAAAAGTTCAGAATAACTGCTCAAAGTAGCAGCGGAGAACTGACATCTATCACCTTTGATAAATGTGTCGGTTAAAACACTTTCCTGACTTTCAGTAAGTTTTGTAAATGGGAAAAATAGCAAACAGGAGAGGGCCTAAATAGGAGTCATAAAAAGTATCAGTAACAATAAATGTGCAGTCTTATAGAGCATATGTTTTTGATGAGGTCAGTGGACTGCTTTTAAAAGCTGGAAAGTTTAATCAGAAGAAACTATAAAAAGAAATAAATTAAAGCCAATTGAAAAGGTGCTCGGAATTAGCCATTCTAAATACTAAAAGTTAACTTAAAGGTGAATCACCCCTTTAAAGTTGCTAATTTTTACCTCCAACATATACCAGAATTGCAGTATACATTAGGTTGGTTTAAAAATGCTGAACAATGCACACTGAACGGAACTAGTTGCCTTATGTACCACTAACCGAACAAAAAAAACACAATGACAGAATATTTGTATCGTGCAAGTCATGGGCCAAGAGAAAAAGCTTTATCTTTTAAGAAAGATGTTGACATCCTCCTTTTGGACAGCCTTTCCCTTAAACAATAAAAAAAAAATTGGCAGGCAAGTCTGGCACACCACACAACAAGACATGCCTGCTTTGGATTTGCCAGATGAAAAAGCAGCAACCAAATTTTGAAATTATAAAGACCTATAAACTACAGATAGATTTAATGGACTGATGATAGAATATAATTTCATAAAACAAAGACCAAGCAATCCTTCTGTGCAGAAAGCTTTGTAATATTCTGTGATTAAGGAAGTTACTGCAGCAAAAGAAAGATACATCAACCCCACTAAATACCATCTCTGGTTTATGTTGTTATCTTGTATGATATTTAATGGTATAAAAAGATAGCTGACTGTAAGATTGGCCCCATATAAATGAAGGGTACTATGGAATGTTTGGCTTCCTTGGGATAGAAATAGTAGAAAATCGTTGACCCTCTCAGTGGTGAAATGAACTCCCCATGGCCCTGGGTATAAACTTTAAAAATGTTAACCCCTAGATTGTTAGCTATATAAAAATATTAATCTGCAGGGGAACCCATATTGTCCATTGAAAACAAACCACATTTTTTTTTCAGCCTATCGAGTATGTGGCCCCATAATGTTAGCACCAGTAACAGAATTAATGTAGGATACAAATACAGTAGTAGAAAATCCTTTATGCTTAATTAAATCACATTTGGTGCTATGACATTGTGATGAGAAACATATCAGAAAATATGTGTAAAGGGTAGTTCACGCTAAAATTCACTTTTAGTATGATACCAACTGTAATATTTTGAGAAAATTGTTCTTTTTTTGGACTAATTTAGCTTTTTGGTTTTTTTTGTTTAGCAGCTCCCCTGTTCGGAAGTTCAGCAGCTATCTGTTTGCTAGAATCTAATTTACCCTAGTAACCAGACAGTGGTTTGAATCAACAACTGGAAGATGAATAGGAGAGGCCTCAACAGAAAGATAAGTAATACAGAGTAATAATAATATTAATAATAATATTGTAACCTCATAGAACAAAAGGTTTTGCTGCTGGGGTAAATTACCCCCATTTGAAAGCTAGCAAGAGGCAAAATAAGAAGGCAACTAAATTAAAAATAAAAGCATAGGGCATCGTACACTACATTCTCAATTAAAGGTGAACTAACCAGCCATTAATGCAGGATTTCATTGTAGAGACGCTCATTTGTGGAAACTAGTTGTGACCCTGGACAACACACTTAATCTCATGGTATATTTGCATAGTTAAAGGGTCATATATAGTACATTGTAGATGTGCAAAAAAAAGGCAACAATCAGCTAATTTTTTGCACACTGCATTTTGCTTTTGCCGAATGGCTGCATATAGGCATACTCCTACAAGCTCACTACCTGTCCCGTAACATGTGTGTCATGCAGATGCACAAGGAGCGACAGAAGGAGCAGAATGCATCTGGACCTTGTGCTTAGTTCTTACCCTATGGAAGGTGGTAAGGACATGGCTTACCTGCAATCTGCTCCTTATGCAAACGAATAAAAATCGTTTGATCGAACGATAAAATCCTTTAAATCTCACCACTTGATTTTTTTATATTTTGCTAAATATAGTGTTCATTATAATAGGGGGAATTGATGCTACATGTTTTCTTCCGTGAGTGTGAGTAAATAAATGGATGTTTAACAGCTTGAAAATATTTCCTTTAAATTCCTATTTCACAATTACTTTTGGTGTGTTGTTCACTCATGGTTTGGATTTCAGAACAAAATGTTTCTTGTTATGCCTATTTTCTTTCAAAGCCATTGTACTCTGCATTGGTTCTATACATGCAAGCTTAGGGTCTTTTTGAAAGCTTTGTTATATCTCTTTCACTGAATTCCATTATTGCATTTAAACAAACTACAACGGGCTTGTGGAATGTGGCAGGAATTCTGAACAGCTGACCCACTGTTTTCAATTTTGCTGACACACGGCTATATTTTTGAAACTGTGAAAGACTGTTAATAAAAAAACAAGATTTTGGGGTCTTACATTCCTATGATTAAAAATTCACACAGTAGGAGTGGGTTCATTTTCTACATTTATGAACAATAATGTAATTTATATGGCTCTCTGTAACTTGAGTCAATAGGGAAAAAGTTAAAGTTGAAAAGTGTATAAGACGCATTTTTTTGCAATGGCTGCTGGTTCTTATTTCATTCTGTATTAGGTGTTTTCACCTTTTGCAAGGCTAATTTCACAAACAACATCTATATTCATTTAATATTTACCTAATATTTTCTGATTGCTGGGCTATTTAAAACAAAGTACAGTTTTATATATGGAAAATGTCCATTATATAGCTGCAAAAATGTATATCTTTATTTTTATTAATCTTAAATTACAAAAGATAAAAAACAGCATTTAAAAGCATTGCACTAACTTCTCAACAACTGATCTTTTATCCCCAAGACCGATACAATAGGGATTTTGGTGACAGTACCATCACTGCATTTCCCTCCTTCTGCTTCATATTGTTTCAAAAGAGCATTGTGATGAACAGATTCCTTTTTTTTTTTTTACAGGAATCCATTTCCTTCTCCTGCTCACAGATCAACCAGTTCATCCATGTGCAATGCAACATTAAGCAAAAACTATTCCAGATGTATAATTTATAGAGTTTTTTTCCTGTTTCTTTCCAAGAGAAAATGTGCACCATGATTTAGGCATAACCTTGTTACTGCAGTAGCAGTGAAGAGGGTGCAAGGAATGTGGGCCATATTTTCTGATGTGCATTGCTGATGAGTAGAGAATGACATTGATAGTTATTTCAGTGCAAAACAACAAAGGATACAATTGTGCAATTAATCATGACATATTTTGTTTTTTTCTAAGTCCTTCTTTACAAGTAGGATGTGCAAACTGTCTTCAACTGATTAATAGCTCTTGCTATAGTGAAATCCTAGTTCTTCAGGAGCATTACTACAGCAATAAAGATCCCCTGCATAAAGCTGTTTCCCCTTTCTTGAACACCAAATGAACTGTCCATGGCAGGTTAATTCTCAGAATCTTTGATGATTTTTTTAACACAACTTAATCTGAGAGGACTACTGTGATACATAATGCCCGTGGCGTATAGGTCTGAATTCTGACCAACAGACTTTCAACTACAATTTCTATACAGTGGTGTATGAGTAATGCTAACATATCCTATAGAATTATAGCTCCCCTGTATAAGGGCTTTTTGCAAAACAAATACATGATGGCTTAAGACGTGGCCGCCCCCATTAATTTTCTTTTATTAGCTAAGCTATTACTTTGATTAGGTACAAAGGCAGTGAAAGTTCATGTAAATTTTGTAACGCATAGCAACAAGTTAGTTTGACTGATGTTAAAGGATATCTACACTGTTATGTCTAGGTCAAACTTCCTTTATGCATTATTGGAATTCAGAGTGCTTATATGCAGTGGACTGAGTTATATGCTATTTCAGCAAAGAGATATGGTCATGAGTAGTATAGAAGGTAACACTTTACATTCCTTTATTGTGGCCACTTCTCTTATTTAAAATGGGACTAAACAAACAATTGGACTCACAAGACAGTCTGCCTTTGTTGGATTAAAAAAGGCCTTTGTCTTTGCTTCTGCTCTTTGTAATTGTGAATGACTCTGAGATCAGAATGAAAGCAATTCTGTCTAAAAAAGTAAATTCCAGTGCCAACTTCATACATTTCCTTATTTTTTCCATAAACTTTTCTCTTACCAAGAAGAATAATGACACTGGAAAAAGGGAGTTGCAGGCTGTAAAATGCATCCAGAGCCATCAAACTCTTTCCTGGATCCTGATTTATAAGAATGTTATATTTCTGCAACTTTATCATCAATCCCCCAAATTTCTTGTTGCCACCATCTTCATGACTTTTACATAATCTGTCAAGCAAAATACATTTTCTCCCTCTTTTGTGTCCTTTAAAGATTTTTTTTTTGTTTGCACAGCATCTGGTTTTCTATTATTTTAGACCAGTGGTCCCCAACAAGTGGCTCATGAGCAACATGTTGCTCACCAACCCCTTGGATATGGCCTCAAAGCAGGTGCTTATTTTTGAATCCCTTTTTGGGGGCAAGTTGTGGTTGCATAAAAAACAGATGTACTGCCAAACATAGCCTCATGTAGGCTGCAAGTCTACATAGGGTCTATCAATAGTCAATCACAGCCCATAATTGGCACCTCCAGTAAATGTTTGAATACTTCTGTTGCTCTCCAACTTTCCTTTACATTTGAATGTGCTTTTTGGGTAAAAAAAAGGTTAGGGATCCCTGTTTTAGATCAAGGCAGTTTGTTTCCAAGTTATGAGAAATGTATTTGTAAATTATTAGGAATGAAAATTGACTCGTCATCTGACTATTATCAGCAGAGCGATGGAATCACCAAACTAATAAAGTAAAGGAAACTCATATTTCTGCATTTTTTGTGTCTCTGTCTTTTATAAGCATTAGAAACCCATTTGCCTACTATCTGAATAGCAAATCTTCCCACACCTTCCATAGGAGGAATCTACGCTCCAATGCTCCATTGTTTCCTTTTCTTTCTACTGTGTCAATAGCTGCCACCATGCTATATCTCCTATTTATATGGCATATTTTCTCTTTGGGACTTATACTGCCTTTGATCTCAGGTCTTTGATAACAGGTTTTTTACTGTAACAAAAAAGTTGATTGCGGTTGGTTCTTCCTTACCAAACTTGCATCCTGAACTCATCCCTCACTTAACTCCTATGTGTATAATACCTTCTCCAGTACTTCTGCTCCAGTTCTTGCTAATAGTAGTGACAGACATGCATTCAGGTCCTTCTGTACTCAAGTTTGTCGGAATACTGCAGTGCCCTTATGCAGAACCTGTTTCCTGCAATTGCTTCTAGTTGTTGTGCTGTATAAACAGTTACTGATTTCCATCTATATATATGACTTACTATACAAGCTGCCTGTTGCTGTTTTCATACTGAAATTTTTACTTGGCCCAAGTCATGACCAGGATACTGACTTCTCATCCTGTTCTTTGTTAGTTCTGTCTGAACACTACTTGATGTAAGTCTGATTTCAATAAACATTGTCACAGAAATCCCATGACATCAAAAGGACAGCAATGATCAATGGCACTTGAAGGAATCTCCATTTTTCCAAAGGTGTAAGATTACAGAAGCAGCCTTTATCCTGGATCCAACCAGATAAGTTTCAATGTTTTGCCTGGGGATGGAGGGGAAACATCTAGAGCTTTCAGAGACTGGTGGGACCAGTGGGATGAAACAATTTTGACCAAACTGTAGGACTTTTGTTACAATTTCACTTTAAAAATAAACAAGCCAGACAATAGATGATAATTATTATAATCATTGATAGGAGTCCAAGGAGTGTCCTCAAATAACTGGGTTAAATATCAAAATGTGAAAAAAGGGACTTAACCTAAAGGACTCTGTCAATGAATTAAATTAATCATAATCCAAGTAGTTTAAAAAGGCAATATTTATTCACAACCATGCCCCAAATCTTGGTAAAAACAAATTAAAAGACAAACAGAGGAGCAGCAAATGGGAGGAGGGATCCCTCTCTTAAATCATTTGACCCCACCACCCGCTTTATATAAAAGCGGGTAGGAAGAGCAAATCGTATATATAATAGCTGCAGCTGTGGGACAGACCACTGGGTCTGTAAAAGTAATAGCGTTTAAATAATTAGGCACACATCTATGCCAATAATTATATCCGGTAATTAACTGTCACACAGCTGATAGGACACCAAGCTGGAATAGTAAATAGTGTTGTATACAACAGACCATGGAACTTAGGCGGTGTCCAAGATATTATGAAGTTACAGAATTGTCCCAATGCCGTAAGCACTAGATCTCTTTCAAAAAACAATTCCACAATATGAGTAGGTGGCACTGTATAAGATGTATATGCTGTAAATCCACAATGGGGTCTGTATATTAGAGATAATGGCGGGTAGTGTTGGGAGTCCAGGTGTAAAAGTCCAGCGACTTCCTTAGCGATTTATCAGTCGCGATCAATGTCCTATCCTACTCCCACATAACACAAGTAAATATACAGACAATCGTGAATTGTGTGTCTTAGCAGTGAAAATTCTCACTATTGTCTATGGCGGGGTATTTTCTGGTGTTTCGTTGCCATGACAAATAGCACCATGTGTCATTCTGCTTCCACATCCAGGGGGACATCTCCTCTCCATCAGATAATGAAGTACCCAAAGGAGGCATTTTTGAGCACTGTATGTAATGGGGTTTACATGTGGCAATTCTAACTAATGTCAAGGCACGTGTATTGTCGGGCGTTCAATTGCCCATGGGAGAGAAGACTAACCCAGTCGTCAATGAAACCCTGTCTAAAAGGGCCCAAAAGGTAAAAGTCTAGATTGTGATGAGGGAATCACCACCACTCCATTTAAAGTCTATGTTCTCTTCATTTGCAAAATTGATAATAACTGCAATGACCATTCAAAGTTAAATTTTGAAGCAAAACAATATAAAGCCTTGTCTGTTCCTATATGTCAAAGAGTTAATCTAATATCATGACATAAAATAAATGTTTAGGATTAAGCTAAACATTTTTCTAATTCAGTGCAAGATACAGAATTTACACTGCTTTCTTTTTCTATGAAGTAAGAAAAAATGTGGGAGCTGCCAGGCCTGGATTTGTGGAAAGGCCACCAATGCCCAGGCCAAGGGCAGCAGAATTTTATTGGGCGCCATGCTGCTCAACCATACCCACATTGGTTCAGAAACACTAGAGATACACAGAAGAAACTATAGTTTTTAAAATTTCCCCTGCAACAGTCCCCATTGCTCCATTCCCAATGAAAATTTGTGCAAATAAAGGGGATGGGGCCGACAAATGGCAGCGGGCCTAGGGGTTCCCACTATGTAAATCCGGTCCTGGGAGCTGCACATTTATTTACTCGTCACCTTGGCGAATGCAAATCAAGTTGTAAGCACCCTGTTGGCACCTCTCAATCTGTCAGATAACTCTGGAATTAAAGGAAGAGGATAGCGGTTTTTAATAGTGATTTTATTTAAACCCCGGTAGTCGATGCAAGTTCTTCTGGATGACTTCATAATGAACCCCATTTTCTTGAATATACTCTTGCATAGCTTGAGTTTCAGGAAGGGATAGTGGATCGGTTGTCCCTCTAGCAGGCATAGTCCCAGAAATGAGGTCAATAGGGCAATCATATGGCCTATGAGGCGGAAGAGTATTAGCATTCTTCTCCTCAAATACGTCAGAAAACTCTGCATAACAATTAGGAAGGTGAGAAGAAACCCGAGTGATGGCCGACACTCTCACTGGTCCACGGGAAACAGGGAGACAATGTAAGCGGGATGAAGAGCCCCAGGCAGTGAGTTGACCAGTCTCTGATGGGAGGCAAAGAATAACCGGGGTGTTAGGACAGTCAATAATCAGAAAAGACATCTCATCTACAAGTAGCCACCATACTTGGAGTTGTAACAGCACCGTGGAGGAAGTTAATAGTCATGGAGACACTGGGCAACCTTCCACTGCTTGAGCAGCAAGGGGAGCCTCAAGGCCAATCATAGGAAAGGAACACTTTTTGGCAAAGGATTACCAGGCAAACTAAATCTTCAAACAGAGGAGGAAGATCTGTGGGAGCCAATTCTTTTAGGTTCTCATTCAGACTTTGCCAAAAAGCTGCGACCAATGCGGCATTGTTCCAAGAGACCTCAGGCAGCTAGAGTATGAAAGTTTATGGAGTATTCTGTAGCAGACATATTTCCCTGGGACGTCTTTATTAAATGAACAAAGGCATTTACCTTACTGCCAGGAGTGTCAAAAATTTCACAAAAGGTAGAAATAAATACTGAGGAATTGTAGACGATCATCACGTACCCAAAAAGGTGAAACCCATGCCAGAGCTTTCCCTTGTAACAAGAAAATAATATACGCCACCTTGAATTGTTCCGAAAGAAATCTCTCTGGAGCAACTTCAAACTGAATGAGGCACTGATTAAGGAATCCCCAACATACCTCTGTATCCCCAGAAAAACGAACAGGTGCCAAAATCTTAGGTTACGTGGAGTGCATCCTCATAGGAGGAGGAGCTGCAACCGGGATTGGGGGAGCATGAGCATACCCCCCCCATAGCGTCTTGAAGTGCATCTAAGCGGGTCACAAAGTGCTGTAGAGTATGGGAAAGATGATGTTGTTGTGCTTCCTGAATTTCCAAATGTTTGAGTAGCGCTTCTAGCACATTTTAAGCGATGAGGCAGGAGTGCCACCTGGGCGTGCTCCATTTTGGGTCCAAACTAATCTGTTACGTCTCAGTAGTGTAAGGAAGCCCGTAACTGTCAGGACCTACCCCTTAGGTGTAGTAAGAGAACCCTACTTACTCCGGTGTTCACCAATGCCATTTTTGGTGAGCAGGCAGGGATCCTACCCATGACCAAGGTAGTCAGAAGCGCGGTACAAGAGGTTCAAGCAAAGACAGAGTCGATTCCAGGCAAAGGGTCAAATGGCAAGCAGCAAGAATCCGAAGTCGATAACCAGGCTGAAGTCCAAACCATTAAGGAATGCAGAAAAATAGCTTCAGCTGTGTTAGGAACCTGAAAACCAACTTGAGTGTCACGGTCGGCAACCAACACCAGAACAAATGCCAAGCACCCTGGTCTCGGCTCATGCTTCACCTTTAGTGTGACCGCCTTTGGCTTCGGGAGGAGCCCTCAGCTACTTGGATGCCACCAGGACTTAAACGAGAGGTGCAACACTGGGGGAGGAACAGACAATTGAGGACCTGTGAAGCTGGCTGTAGAAGAGACACATGAAAAGAATTAGAAATTTTGAAATTATCAGGCAGTTTGAGATGAACAAAAGAGGGGTTAATTATTTCAATGATGGGATATGGACTGATAAACCTGGGCCCCAACTTGAGAGAGGGGACTTTAAACTTAATGTTCTTTGTAGACAACCATACAGAGTCTCCTTCCTGATATCTGGGTGCCTCTCTACGAGACCTATCAGCTGCTTTTTCTGAGCCGTTGTAGCTGCAGAAAGAGAGTCATGCACCCCAGACCAAATTCCTCTGTCAAACCAAACTGTTTGACAGAGGAGTTGACAGAGGGTACAGGGGACAAAGAACCAGAAAAAGAAAATGCTTTGGGATGTAAACCGTTAACAATAAAGAATGGGGATTCCCTAGTAGTGATGGGCGAATTTGTGCCATTTCGCTACGCCTGAAAATTCGCAAATTTCACGTGAAATTCGCGAAACGGCGCCGGCGTCTCGTTTTTGACGCTGGCGCCCGTTTGTGGCGCCGGCACCCGTTTTTTTTTTGGCAAATTTTTTCGGGCGAATTTTCAGGGGGGCGTTTCACGAATTTATTCGCTGGCGGCGAATCGCGCAAATTCTGCCCAGGGTAATAGCTCAGCCCAAGAGGACTGGTTGTCAGACACATAACACCTTAGAAATTGCTCAAGGGATTGATTAACCCTTTCGGTTTGACCATTTGTTTGAGGGTTAAATGCGGTAGAAAATGATAATTCAATACCAACCAAAGAGCAGAATGCTCGTCAAAATTTTGAAACAAATTGTGCCCCACGGTCAGAAAAATATTGACCGGAAACCCATGCAACTTAAAAATGTTAGAAATGAATAACTCGGCTAAGGTTTTGGCAGAAGGGAGGTGTGGGAGGGAAATGAATTGGCTCATTTTGCTAAACCTATAGATCGACAATAAACTCCATCGAAAGATGGGTCCATGGTCTGTCAGGAATTGGGAGTGGCCTTAACAACCCCTGTGACCATTTTTTAGAGGATTTTGACCTTTGACAAATAGGACACGATATAACAAATTTTCGGACATCCTGCTTAAAGGAAGGCCACCAAACATTTCGAGACAAAAGGGACACAGTTTTAGCGATGCCAAGATGTCCCGCCATTTTGGAATTATGGGCTTTACCCAAAACCTGTTCCCTCAAATCTTCTGGAACAAATAATCTACCCGAGAGAGTTTCTACAGGAGCAGTTGACTGAACAGAGAATAAGAGTGTGGCAAGGTCAGATCCCAGAGCAGCCACAATTAACTCACCAGGAATAATGGGAATGCACTCACTTGTTTCAGATGGATTACATAGTAACATAGTAACATAGTAAGTAAGGTTGAAAAAAGACACATGTCCATCGAGTTCAACCTTTTTT
Source organism: Xenopus laevis (assembly GCF_017654675.1). Lineage (NCBI taxonomy): Eukaryota > Metazoa > Chordata > Amphibia > Anura > Pipidae > Xenopus > Xenopus laevis. The sequence continues at coordinate 67,591,737 of NC_054381.1, forward strand.
TTATTTTTTTATTAACTACCTATCTGCCAGTTGATCAAGAGGAAGGAAAAAAACCCATCTGAAGCCTCTCCAATTTGCCTTAGAGGGGGAAAAATTCCTTCCTGACTCCAAAATGGCAATCGGACTAGTCCCTGCATCAACTTGGACTATGAGCTATTTCCCATAACCCTGTATTCCATTACTTGCTAAAAAGCTATCCAACCCCTTCTTAAAGCTATCTAATGTATCAGCCTGTACAACTGATTCAGGGAGAGAATTCCACATCTTCACAGCTCTCACTGTAAAAAACCCCTTCCGAATATTTAGGTGGAACCTCTTTTCTTCTAATCGGAATGGGTGACCTTGTGTCAGATGGAAAGACCTACTGGTAAATAAAGCTTTAGAGAGATTATTATACGATCCCCTTATATATTTATACATAGTCATCATATCACCCCTTAAGCGCCTCTTCTCCAGCGTGAACATCCCCAATTTGGCCAGTCTTTCCTCATAGCTAAGATTTTCAATACCTTTTACCAGCTTAGTTGCCCTTCTCTGTACCCTCTCTAATACAATAATGTCCTGTTTGAGTGATGGAGACCAAAACTGTACGGCATATTCTAGATGGGGCCTTACAAGTGCTCTATACAGTGGAAGAATGACCCCCTCCTCCCTTGACTCTATGCTCCTTTTAATACAGCTCAAGACCTTATTTGCCCTTGATGCTGCCGACTGGCATTGCTTGCTACAGCCAAGTTTATCATCTACAAGGACTCCAAGGTCCTTTTCCATAATGGATTTGCCTAGTGCAGTCCCATTAAGGGTATAAGTGGCTTGGATATTTTTACATCCCAGGTGCATGACTTTACATTTATCAACATTGAATCTCATTTGCCACTTAGCTGCCCAGATTGCCAGTTTGCCAAGATCATGTTGCAAGGATGCCACATCCTGGATGGAATTAATTGGGCTGGATAATTTTGTGTCATCTGCAAACACTGATACATTACTTACAACACCCTCCCCTAAGTCATTAATGAACAAGTTAAATAAAAGTGGACCCAATACTGAGCCCTGGGGGACCCCACTAAGAACCTTACTCCGAGTAGAGAATGTCCCATTAACAACCACCCTCTGTACCCGATCCTGTAGCCAGTTTCCTATCCACGTGCAAATGTCGTTTGTGGGGCACAGTATCAAACGCTTTGGCAAAATCCAAATAGATCACATCTACTGCCCCCCCACTCTCCAGAATCTTACTTACCACATCATAAAATGCAATCAAATTCGTCTGACATGACCTATCCTTCATAAAGCCATGTTGATTGTTGCTCATAATGCCATTCATTAGGACAAAATTTTGAATGTGATCCCTTAACAAGCCTTCAAATAATTTGCCTACCACAGATATCAAGATTACTGGACTATAATTGCCAGGCTGAGATCGTAATCCCTTTTTAAATATTGGAATAACATCAGCTTTTCTCCAATCCATAGGCACCATACCAGATGAGAAAATCAGAAATAAGGGCTGGTCTAAAACTAAACTAAGCTCTCTTAGAACCTGGGGGTGTATGCCATCAGGCCCTGGAGCCTTGTTTACATTAATTTGTATTAAAGCTTTTTGAATCATATCCTGAGTCAGTCACTGACTAGATTCGTGCAGTTATTAAGTGAGTTATTAAGTGAGCCTGTGAACCCAGACTCCTCTATTGTATACACTGAAGAAAAGAACTGATTTAACACATTTGCCTTTTCTGTATCTGTTACAACCATACTGGTACCATTATTTAATGGAGCAACACTCTCAACCTGCATCTTTTTACTATTAATATATTTAAAAAACTTTTTAGGGTTAGTTTTCACCTCCACCGCAATTAACTCTTCATTTCTTTTTTTAGCTTTCCGGATTGCTGATTTACAACATTTATTACAGTGTTTATATTCATTAAATGCAGCTTCTGTCCCTACAGATTTGTAGTTTTTAAATGCCTTTCTCTTCTTTCCCATTAACTTCTTCACTTCTGTATTAAGCCACACAGGATGATTCTTAGAGCTTCTACGTTTAGTCCCTAAGGGAATAAATTGAGAACAGTAATGATTTAATATCATTTTAAAGGACAACCATTTCTGTTCTGTGTTTTTAGCTGAAAACCTAATGCCCCAATCAATGCACTGTAGGGCAGCTCTCAAGGCACTAAAATTAGCTTTTCCAAAATTCATGGTTTTTGTCGCCCCAGTATATTTTTGTTTTTTGCACCAGACATTAAAAGATATAACATTATGGTCACTATTACCACACCCCTATTTTTATACATTGTATTGTTGCCAGAAGCTGTGGCTGAGCTTCATGTGGTTTTTAATAGCACCCCATACCCCCCCTTAAACTAATGGGGCCCTATACTTTTAAAAATGGGCGTTGGTTGGACAATGCCTCTCCCTTAAAAGCCGCATACTGGCGGGGGAGGAGAGATCCTTTTCACTGAAACCAAGGTTCAACAGACACTGATTACACTGAATGCTACTATGCAGTAAGACTTTTTATACTATGGCCGAAAGGCAAACAAGTTAGGGACCGCCATGTGGGGTTTACCTTGACGTGGTATGGTGGCTTTTCAACTTTATGATCATAACTTTGTAACTAAAAACCCCTGTTTTGTAAACTTACTTTTGAGACAGGGGCCCAGGGAATGTGCATTAAAACTAGCACTTCCTTTATACTTAAATATACTATTACTAAAAGCACAGGGATGTACTTTGTTGGTTGTTGGATGCCTTTGAGAAAGGACTGCCCCAGCCCCAACTTCAGAGGCATCGACCTCCACAATGAGTGGAAGCGAGGTGTCAGGATGACGAAGAATGGGGGCAAACACAAATTCTTTTTTCAGGGTTTCAAAGGCTTGGATCGCATCGGGAGGCCACATACTCGGATCTGCACCTTTCTTTGTTAAATCTGTGATAGGGGCTACAATCAGAGAGAAGTTTTTAATAAATTGGCGGTAATAGTAAGCGAACCCTAAGAACCTTTGGGTCGCCCGTAAAGAAAGGGGCTGGGCCCAGTCTAGTACCGCTTTAACCTTCCCAGGATCCATTTCTAGACCCTTACCAGAAATATTAAACCCCAAAAATTGGACAGACGTAACCTTAAATATGCACTTTTCAAGTTTAGCATAAAGGTTTTTTTTCCTTAGCCTGAATAACACTTCCTGAACGTGTTTACGGTGATCACACAGATTAGAAGAAAAGATCAGAATATTATCTAGATAGACCACTACGAATAACCCCAGCAGGTCCCGGAAGATGTCATTGCATTATTGGCAATTACAAATACCAAATGGCATTACCAGGTATTCGTAATGGCCTGGTGTTAAAAGCTGTCTTCCACTCATCCCCTTCCCTGATACAGATGAGGTTATAAGAACCTCTAAGATCAAGCTTGGAATACATTTTGGTATTTTTAACCTGATCAAATAGTTCAGAAATCAGAGGAAAGGGGTAACTTTTTTTATGGTGATCTTGTTTAGACCTATGTAGTCTATACAGGGACAAAGACCACCATCTTTTTTACCAACAAAAAAGAAACCTGCCCCAGCAGGGGAACTAGAGGGTCGAATAAAACCAATTCTAGGTTTTCCTGGATATATTCTTTCATTGCCTGGGCTTACGGCAAGGAGAGAGGGTAAATTCGACCACGAGGGGGAGTAGTCCGAGGAAAAAAGTTGATTGGACAGTCATACTGTCTATGTGTGTGTAAAATCTCTGCGGCCTTCTTAGAGAACACATCGGAAAAGCTTGCATAAGCTGCAGGTAACCCCTCAAGGGACGAGACTGCCACCACCGAAGGAAGGCAAGAACCCTTACATTTAGAACCCCATTGGAGAATCTCTCCTGTTACCCAATCTACATGTGGGTTATGTGCCTGAAGCCAAGGTAACCCTAAAACGAGGGGAAGAAGCACCCTCAATAATTAAAAAGGCTAGTTCCTCAAAGTGTGAGTTGTTGGAACACATGGATAGAACTACAGTTTTCTTGGTTACCAGGCCTGAACCTAAAGGTTTTTTGTTCACCGCTAACATTCTCATTGGAGGGCTAAGAGTTAAAGGAACTTTAAACCTTACTGCGAAGGCAGCATCCAGAAAATTCCCCTCCCCCCAGAATCCACAAAAACGGAGACCTTGACAGAGCCCGTAGGCCATGTTAATTTAACCGGTATCATAATCCTAGAGGAAGAATGGGGAGAGGAAACTTCTGCACCCAAATGGAGCTCCCCTTCTCCATTTAGGTATGGAAGTTTCCCGACATAGGACATAGATTTAAAAAATTACCCTTTTCCCCACAGTAAATGCAAAGACCCAAATTTTGCCTGCGGGCCTTTTCCTCAGGAGTTAGATGGGATATGCCCAGTTGCATAGGTTCTTCCTGAGGCACAGGCACAGAGAGATTAGGAAGTTTGACTTTAGTAACCACATTGGGAAGGAAAGACTTAACATTGAAAATCCCAGAATGAAAAGAAGTTCCCCTATCACCCCTTCTCTCCCTCTTCTATCTACTTGGATGGCTAGACATGAGGTCATCCAGGTTAGTAGATAGCAGGTAATTTACTAGGCTGTCTTTGACTGAGGGCCCTATCCGGAACTGGCTACGAAGAACAATGTCGTTCCACCCAGTTTCTACTGCCCATCTGCGGAACTCAGTGCATTACACCTCCGCATCCTGCTTTCCCTGGCGCAGTTTACGAATCACGGAATCGGCAGAGGAACCACGATCTGGGTCATCGTAGAGAATTGCCATGGACGTAAAGAAAGTTTCTAAGGAAAAGCGGGCAGGGTCAGTGGGAGGTAACCTCAGGGCCTAAATTTGGGGATCACCCTGTAGCAGGGTCATTACGAACCTCACTTTTTCTTCGCCAGTAGCGAAAGAGTGGGGGGGAAAAGCTGAGGTATAATTTGCATGCCTCTTGGAACACAAAGAATTTAGATCTGTCCTCATTGAACTTATCGGGGAACACAATCTTGGGTTCATGGGTTTTAGGCACGTTACCCATCATGGCAGAAGAACCCACAGGAGTGGTCATAGAAGGGGTGACTACTGGAGCTGGAGACTGAACAGAAGCATCCAGTCGATGAGTCAAATTGGGAAAACCATGTATTAGGTAATCCTGCCTCTACTCATGTTCTTCCAGGCGCTGTAACAAAGTGGTGAGTAGCGCATCAGTGGCGGAAGTAGCAGCGGCAGCAGCAGCTTGACCTTCTTCGTCCATGGCCCGTTATAATGTCACGGTCGGCACCCAACACCAGAACAATTGCCAAGCACCCTGGTCTCGGCTCGTGCTTCACCTGTAGTGTGACCGCCTTTGGCTTTGGGAGGAGCCCTCAGCTACTTGGATGCCACCAGGACTTAAACGAGAGGAGCAAGGCTAGAGGTTCTGGATAAGCAGAGGGGCACTACTGTTAGCAAAGTCTTTGGGCAGAAGGTCGTGGTACAAGGTGTTAGACGGAATAGTAGTAGGAACAGGCCAGGTCGAGGCAGGCAGAAAGAACAAATCAGGCCGGGTCTGGGCAGGCAGCATTCAAGGCGAGGTCAGGCAGGCAAGGGTCAAAACCGGGAGATCAATCAGAAGATTTAGCAGAAGGGATAGTCGAATTCATGCAATGGATCAGGATACAGAGGTCAGAATCGTCAGGAACAGGCAGGGGTCACAACAGGCAGTCAGAATCAAGCTTGGAATCAGAATAGCAAAAAGCTAACAGCACCAGGAACAAACCTATAACGGGCAATGAGAACCAGTGGGATGGCCCTTTAAATATTTTAATTTTCAATGCAATGAAAACAAACTAAAAGCTCCTATTAAGTTTGAATTTGGCACCAAACTGTGACGTCAGCTTGTCCGCCGACGTCTTGACGCAGCATCATTGCGCATGCACGCCGATTACATCACTATGCAGATTTTTCTGGCAACTATTTACACATATTAGGGAAGAGCATTCAAGAGGGATTGGCAATTCTGCAATAGTAGAAGAACATTGTTGCAATTTGTAACCTATGTTAGTGCATAAGCCTAATGCCTACACCACAGGAAGAAGTGCAGAGCACTAAGGGGAATGATGGCAAGTTAGAGAGAAGTTAAAGGAAAACTATACCCCCAAAATGAACACTTAAGCAACAGATAGTTCATATCATATTAAGTGGCATATTAAAGAATCTTACCAAACTGGAATATATATTTAAGTAAATATTGCCCTTTTACATCTCTTGCCTTGAGCCACCATTTCGTGATGGTCTGTGTGCTGTCTCAGAGATCACCTGACCAGAAATACTACAACTCTAACTGTAACAGGAAGAAGTGTGGAAGCAAACGACACAACTCTGTCTGTTAATTGGCTCCTGTGACCTAACATGTATGGTTTGTTTGTGAGTACAGTGAATCCTACGATCCCAGGGGGCGGCCCTTATTTTTTAAAATGGCAATTTTCTATTTATGATTACCCAATGGCACATACTACTAGAAAAGTATATTATTATGAAAATGGTTTATTTACATGAAGCAGGATTTTACATATGAGTTGTTTTATGCAATATCTTTTTATAGAGACCTACATTGTTTGGGGGGTATAGTTTTCCTTTAAGTGGTGCCTACATGCCTTTATATGTCATCTTGAATACAGCGCTGCTGATGCTGGCATTACTACATTCTATAGGGCAGCCTGTGACAATTCTAAAGTAGCAAAAGACACTGTGCAAAATGCAAAAAAATGGGCGTATCACCATTAATGACCCTTTAAATGGATGATTCACCCTTAATACATTTTAGTATGTTATAAAAATGAGTAATTCCAAGCAACCTTCAAATTTCCCTTAATTTTTTATAGTTTTTTAATTATTTGCATTCTTCTTTTGACTCTTTCCATCCTTGTAATGGAGGTCACTGACCTTATCTAAAAACAAATGATCTGTAAGGCTACAAATGTATTGTTATTGGTACTTTTAATTTCTCCTCTTTCTATTCAGGCCTCTCCTATTCATATTCCAGTCTCTCATTCAAATCAATGCATGGTTGCTAGGATAATTTGCAAACCTGGAGAGCTGCTAAAGAAAAAGCTAAATAACTCAAAACCAGCAAATAATAAAACATTAAAACGAACTACAGATTGCTAAAACATGCTAATGAATGTTTTCTGATGACTTGTCTGATCCTTCTTTAGTAAACTGACCCTAATTATTTATTCATGGTGTGGCTGAACATGTGTTCAGATTTCTCATCTGTTACTGATTTTCTTTGGTTTGTTTGTATTTTACACTATGCTTAACAGTTCCTGAGCATCCTGACAGCCTGAAGTATCTTCAAATGGTGTAAATTTCTACAGCTTTTGTTAAAACAAAATTGCATATTTGAAGACATTTGGCAAGCAGCCCAGAACATTTGGCTAGAAGCCCAAATGCAAATCTAAGGTTTTTTTATTTTACTGTTTAACACTCCAAAGCAAAAACAACTACACTATCATACTCTTCTTTTTATTTTCTTACATTGTCAAATATGTTCCAAAAATAACATTTGTTTTATTATTGGAGACTGACTTAAGTATTTCAGAAACAAACACACAAAAAAATTGAACCAGAGAAGAAAACAACTGTCATATGACATGTTAGGTCTATGATCATGGGAGATGATGATGATCAGGGGAGATGAGAGATGAGGAAACTGGTGGTGAGCAGTGTGGAGGATATGATGAAGGGAGAGTGTAACCCCCCCCCTGAAATGTTGATACTGTTGGTGATATAAAATTAAAAAAAAGGGGTGACTTCCCCAACTGCAGATAATTGTGTGTGTGCGTATCCATGAACAAAAGTGGCTAAGTGTGGAGGAGAGCATAGCACTGGAGAGTATGGACATCTGTTTCTATCAGAATCAGGATCAGAAACTTGTCCCCATGGCAGAGCCTGCAAGTTTCCAGGGACAGCTAAAAAAAAAAATGCTGGGTAACTTTAAGAGCCATAATTGCGTTTTTTATATCAGAATTTAGGCTCTTCTAGTGCAGAGTGTGCCGTTGTTCTTTCTGTACCTGTGGTGCGCCCCCCATCCCCTGTATGTGCTCCAAGCCAAATGAATAAGCTCTGGGACAGCATCAGGGTGGTACACAGGATAGAATCTCCCCTGTCTGCAGCCCCTGCACATACCCCATCCAATCAGGTGATCGCAAAAACATTCAGTACAATACAGATGTGCATTCACAAATTTTATATACTTTTAAAGTCTGTTTTCATCCATCCTAAAATAATTTCTTATACAGCCACTTAAGTTCACTGAACTGAACCGACAAAATAGGTGGTTGTGATGACTATGTGCCTCCCCCACCCACCCCTCATGAAGACAGTGCTGAAGGCAATCAGTGCTGTTTTCATGGGGCAATTGGAGAGTAGCATCCTGCGTCAATACTTCTACCTAAAGGGCAGGGCACAAAGTGCAAAAACATTGTGGATTGTGCTACTTTTTTTTCTCTTTGCAGGTAGTAAATAAACTATTTTATATGTGCATAGGACATATATGATATGCGGCACTTTTAATGAAAACTATGATGAATTACAATGTATAATGTAATTGTCCATGTTTTCTTAACAAGCTTCACTCCTAAAAAGTGAACATATAATTCAAGTGTAAAGGTTATAGAACACTCAAAGGGTTTCAGACCTTTCTACTCTATGTTCCACTGCCACTGCAGATTATGTGGGAAAGTCAGATTTGCCTCAAGGCAAGAGAGAAGGTAAAATATTACCATCTACCAAAAATTACATGCTGACTCCTATGCTAACAGGTCTATGATTGCAAGAAAGCATTTTTTTTCCTACTTGTACAATATCTTGATAAAAATATCCATAAATGTTGACCAGGCACACAAAATAACGGTTAGATCTTCTACAGGTTTACAAGCATACATATAAAATACCACATGTGACATAGGCCATAGACTTCGGAAAACGAAGAGCTCAGAGTGCCATCCCGCTGGCGATTTCAATTTTAGCCGAGGGGAAGGCAGTTAGGGGAGATTAGTCCCCCGAAGAAGAGGCGATTTGTTGCTGGGCAACTAAATGTCCCCAAATCTTCTCAGCTTGGCAGCTGTTTGGGGTTTGAAGCTTAAGGGACAGCAGAGGAAGTGCACAGTACTGCTGTGTGGTCCTCACTCAAAACTGTATTTTTCTCACAAACCACTTATGTCTATATACGTTTTTATATCTTAGGAATTGCTAGGCAAGATTCTTTTGGTGCCCGCAATCACACAAATAATGAGGAAAACAGATTATCATATCATACTTACAGTTAAAACAATTTTTTTAAACTGCAGCATGGCAGTGGGCAGAATTATCTTTCCAAAAAAGGGGGGAGATACTTGGTTAGTCAAAAAGGATGGTAATTTAGGGGCAAGAAAGAAGTTTAATACTTCAGATGTAATTTGTGTTATTTGCATGGCAATGAGTTCTAATCCATTGTTGCAGACTGCTGTTTAACAGTTTAGCAAATGAAAACCATGGTAATAATAGGATTATTGTTTGTTCTAATTTTTATCTGTTAGCGCTGGGGTAGACAAAATTATTATTTCTATTGTACTTCAAATAGAACTATATACACTACTGGGACAGTGGTGTTTGTTTACTAATGTAATTGACATTTGCACAAAAGCAACCATTTATCTATTCTGTATAGTGCAGTTAACCTGCTGACCATGCATGGTGTGGCCCATTTAGTCTGAACTGCCCAGTAATGCCTCTATGCAAGGTTCATTAGAAGGCATCTTTAACAAACACAGTGAAAATCCAGTATCATCGCTGAGACCATGAACATGACATATATGTTTCATGTATTAAACTCATATATAAATAATTGTGAAAAATGCTTCTGCTGACAGAGAGGGAGAATTTGTAACTTTAAGAGGCCCATTTATCAAAGTCAGAATTTATCTCATTATTTTCTGAAAACTACTTCAGCCAAATCTACACTTGTTTGTTCCCCTTATTTATCAATATATTTTCCCAAAAAAAAATCCAATTAGGGAAAAAACAAAAAAATTGTAAAAATCGTCTGAAAATTCAAATTGTACATTTTTTTCCGATTTTTCCTGAAAATGATGAAATCTTTGGATTTTTGCACGAAACCCAGCGCTGGTCAGGATATCTTCAGGACTTCTCCCATTGACTTATATACAAATTTGGCAGGTCTGAGATGCTGGATTTTCGGATTCTGACTTTTTCCATCCTTGAGGTATAATAATCACAAAAAAATTGAGTGTTCTTTTCACAAAAAAATTGGATTTTATAGTAAAAAAGACTCAAATATTTCGAGTTTTTGGCATTTACACTTTAATAAATAACCCCCTAAGTGACCTATACCTGATATGTATGCAACCAATAGCAATCTCTCATTGTAAAATAATTTGCTTCTTCTCAGTTATCTAAAGACCTGTCAATGAATCAAATTCTATTTTTATGCACTTCGTTTTAGTGTCACAGCAGCACAAACAACAGTAATTTTACCTTCAACAAAGCCTCACAATCAACTATGCATTTCTACTATATGGTCATACCAGTGCTTAAATGTACTGCTTTGAGCATAGCCTTTTATTGGATGTTTGAACTATATCTATATAATGCTGTATTGTATTGACAGGGCCTGACTTAGGGTGCTGCAGCTCCTTAACAGTGCTTTACAAATAAAGGTATACACAATACATAGAGTACCCCTAAGCCGGGACCGCTCGTCACCCCCCTGCCCACTTTCCTACTTTCCCCTTCATATGCGCACTCATACATGTCCAAGTCAGGGAATGGCATGCGGAAGGTTTAAAAAGCTAGCAAATCTCCTGTATGTCCCCAGTGCTTCTCAACCCATTGTGATGCAGCTGAGCAGCAGGCCCCCCTTTAAAAATCTGCATCCCTAGGCCTGAGCCTTTGTGGCCTACCCACAAATCTGGGCCTGAGTATTAAGAAAAATTAGCTATGTTGTAGAGTGAATAATTCAGACCCTATTGTAAAATTCAATGAGGAGTTCCATTATCAAATAAAGGCTTGAGGTTTAAGGCCATTGTGGGCCACTGATTTGTGAAAGCCAATAAGTCAATAGGCATGTTAGTAGATATCTGACAGTTCACCCACAATCCTGGTATGTCTAGAACTGGTCCAGTATTAAGGAGCCCTTTAAAAGACTGTTATGCATCTGATATGCACTACGGTATTGTCTGCTAAGAGGCATATCCACTTGCCCACCAAACCACATGAAAAACATTCCAAATATTTGAATGCTTCCAAAAAGCCCTTGCAAATATCCTTTTAGAAAGGACATTACGAGGGGTTGCCCTCTATACACTACAGGGGTTATTTATAAAAGGTTGAGGTCGAAATTGAATGTTTGCTTATTAAGGAAAAAACTCAAATGTAAAAAACTCGAAACAGTCCCTATATTTTGTTTGGATGTATGTGCACGGTGCAAGTTAATAGTGACATATTTATGGATACGTAACACAATGTTACCAAGTCTCACTATCACTCCCGGATGGGAACAATTGTATCGAGTTTTTTAGGAAACAAGACACACATGGGAATTGTAGTTGGAGATTGTTGCATGTTGGTCTCTGTTAATGAAATGCATATGTGAACTTGGAGCTACGCCACAGTGGGGAGGGCAGAGTAATTTTCCCGCCAAACACTTTATATATATGTGGGTAACTTTTATAATAGAAAATTAGATATAAGGAGGTATAATTATTTTATACCAATACCTCGCCACTCCTCTATTGGCAAAAAAAGATGGGGGGGCTGCTTCTTTTAATATCACCATTCACACTAGGTAAATACGACACAGGAAATCTAAATGCAGGAAGCACACACATAGGGGCAGATTTATCAAAGGTCGAGGTTAGTTTTCGAATGAAAAAATTCTAATTTCGAGCTATTTTTTGTGTTCCTCGACTATGGAATAGTCCAAATTCTAATCGAATTTGAAAAAAATTTGAATATCAAAATTTATCATGTACTGTCTCTTTAAAAATTCGACTTCGACCATTCGCCATCTAAAACCTGCTGAATTGCTTTTTTAGCCTATGGGGGACCTCCTAGAACCTATTTGGAGTCAGTTGGTGGACTTTGAAAAATCTAAGTTTTTTTGGGGAAAAACTTTGAATCAAATTTGATCAAATGCGCTATTCCTTCGATTAGTATGATTCGAATTTGGCCAAATATGGACCTATTTGATCGAAAACGGACCTATTCCAGTCATCCACCAAGTAGTATAATGAAGATATAAAGCAAAATATAGTATAATATTGCTTTAATAAAAGTTAAAAATCACCACAAAACAACCGATTTTCTACTCACAAGGATAGCCAGATCATAAAGCAAGTAGTACCCAATGCAAAATAAAAGTCCAGACTTCTCTGGGACTAGGAAGGCTTCTCCTGTTGAGTCTGTGATCGGTGAATTAAGACAATACTACTCTATGTGCGTGCTTCCTTTTGCATTCTATTTTACATTTCCTAACTTTTGTAATAGTTTAATAGTTTGTGACTTTGAGAAAGGCTGGTGCGACAGGAATGGATTCTGAATAAATGACATTTTTCGTTTTATAAGTCCTGTGAGTGCGGCTTCTTCGAGGAGGTGTATATATATATATAGTCCATCTTGACCAAACAATATATATATATATATATATATATATATATATATATATATATATATATATATATATATATATATATAGTCCATCTGGAACAAACAATTCCTGGACCAGCACTTCCCTTTAATTCTGTGTTTTATTTATACACACATATAGCCACACCAAGGTGTGCGTGTATGTGTGTGTGTATATATATATATATATATATATATATATATATATATATATATATATATATAGATATATATAGATATATATAGATATATATAGATATATATATATGTGAATATATATATATCTGCCAGGGTGGCAGGGGCAGTAAATTGTGGCTGCCTGACACAACAAGTACAAAAATGCACAATGCACATTTTAGTAACCACCAGTAGCAGCAGTGTTAGCCATTAAATTGTGGCTGCCTGACACAACAAGTACAAAAATGCACAATGCACATTTTAGTAACCACCAGTAGCAGCAGTGTTAGCCATTAGTATTGTGATACACAGGGCAGCTAGAATGCCCCGGTTCCATTCCTGATAATATTAAATGAAAAGCACATTGATTAAGGACCATGGAGCAGTGAAAGTCAGACCTCCTCCTGTCCCCTCAGGCAGGCAGACAGGGCCATTTTAACCATGGCCTGTGGTTTGCACAGATTTCCCATCTGCAACATATCTCCCATTGTGCCATCACAATACAGGACAGTTTCTCCACCTGCAGTGCTATTAGCCTAAGGGAAATGACATGCGGAGTAGCAAGGGCAGTAGCACAGAAACACGAGGCTCCTATCAGTTCAGAAGCTGTATCTTTCAGCAGAGGTGCTGCTATCTTGTTACCTACCTGTTGATCTGTTGATGGGCTGCTGGGAGGGATGGAAGGGGGGGTCACATTACTCCAACTTACATTGCAGTAATAAGGCAACTTCAGACAACTTTTAGAAAACTAAAGAGATAGGAGATTAGTCACCCATGCTAGAGGCAACTAATCGCAGGGCAACTAACCTCCTTGCCTGTCAGGGCTATAAAGGGTAAGTTTATCAAGTCATGTGACTGAGGGCACCTGGGAAACTAAGAAAAACTAACCCCACATCAAATCTCCAAATGAAATATTGAAAAAAACTTTGCCCTGAAAAAAAAAACTGATTCTGTAGTAGGAGCACCATAAGAATAGTGACACAAGCGTAGATTCATGGAGATTTAGTCACCCATCGACAAAGCGATTCTTCGGGCAACTTATCTCCCCAAAAAGCCTTTCTGCCGGCTAGAATCTAAATCATGATAGATGGCCCTCGGAGCGCTTCGTTTTCCGAAGTCGCCGAAGTTGCCTCAGAACATTACTCCCTACAATACATCATAGTAAAAGTTCATCTAAAGGCGAACAACCCCTTTAAGTGGATGCTGCCCTGATATATTTGATTGAGCATGGGCTCTTTGGACAGCTGATCCTACCATGACCCTTAAGAGGCACTTATTGGATGGTTTTACTAAGACTGAACCTAATTTATGGTCTCCACTTCCCCCCATTTCTTTTCTTTTTTTATTTTATCTCTGTTGTAATATATGTAGGGAAATTGAAATACATTCTGTGTGACTCCATGAATAAAACACTTTAAAAAAACATGTATTCTGCTCATAGTGTATACTGCCTGTATAATTGGCACAGGTCATTGTACAAAAGCTTGTTGTTGATATCAAACATATTCACATGGTTAAAAAGTAATGTTTTTGAATAAGAGTACTTTTGATTTGTATCCTGGAAGTTTCTTCCTGACTTGTTCTTGCTTTATCCATCCATTACTGACTGTGTTCCTACTTTTCAGTTTCAGTCCAGCCTTTTTTTCCATAACCTGAACAATTATTTACAATTTCTGCCTTGTGTTATTCTAGTCTGGAACTACTGCCTTGTTTTCGTGCATGTATCCCTTCTTGTCCGGACTTCCTTTTCTTGCTTGTAACTGATATATTTAACCCAATGGCTGGCACTGTAAAGCTTCAGGCAAACTAAGAGGTCAGGGTTATGCATTCTGATAGCTCTGTTACCATAATAATTCAACAAAGTCCCCCACAGTAAAAAAAAAAAAAATAGTTAGAATACTGTTGCCCTGAATATACTAATTTTTAAGTCGATAATTTCATTGCCCTGGTGACATGTTTCTACAAGTTTGCTTAAAAAGTTTTAAGTAATGGTGGTCCCTCTAGTAATCAAAGATAGTTCCCTATTATACTTTAATCGGGTTTATAACTGGCACCCAGGATTTCAGAAGCTTAGCAACTATGGCAAACACCCTGATCCCTTTTCTATACCTTCCACTGCCCTCAACTGAAAAGTTATAAACAGGGAAACCCCTGCTGTGAAATACAGTATATCACTATGAAAAGTACTTCTGCCATACAAAAGCATGAAGCAAACGTTATAATAACTCAGAGTTATGAAACCCAGAGATGACTCCTAATATCCTTGTAATTTTGAACAGGGCTTAAATCATCTATAAAATATAAGGTTTTCTCAAGTAGAGATATGAGAAGTGGCGGGCTGCCTATGTTACTGTAATTAAGAATTGCATGTTAATCCTCACATTGCCTTGCAATGAACATAAAAAGGGAAATTCTTGAGGTTAAAGGGGTTCTAAAGGCAAAATATTTTAACTCGCCTTAATACATCTATCAAAAAATCTACAGTTTTTTTAATTTGAATAATTTATAGTTTGCATTTTCATCAAGCCCCTAGCTTCTGGCCTATACACATCCCCAGTAAAATTAGACAGCCACCGGCCTTGTCTTTTGGCGAAGCAAAATGGGACAGATTTGCCCATCGCTACTCGTGTCAATTTGGCTTAATTGCGGGAAAATACAAAAGAACGCATTTCCCCATGATAAAGCTGAGTCACTGCTAGTGATATGATTAACTTGTGGCGGTTCAAATGCTAGAGAAGGGGATGGTATTTTTGGGAGATATGTTGCCCGTGGTGGCACCCATGGGCGGATTTTCATTAAGGCTTGGGGAGGCCAAGCCTCCCCAAACCTGCCTGACAACAAATAAAAATTTGCTTGTAGAAAGCCTGTCTCCAGCTAGGGGTGAGGGTTGCTTCTTGCAGCGTATTGTATCAGACGTTTAGTGGGACTGTTAATGCGGTGCCTGGGTAGTTTAAAAATCCGTTTTATAATGTTAGTATTATCTAACATTAGCTGCAGTCTCAGTGTTGGTACAGCTTTGTGCAATCCGATTGGTTGGAGGTGAATACATGTGACCCTTCTTCCAGCCAATCCCATTTCTCCTTCCTGGACTCGGACTTTGGGGCAAAATGAGCTGGATTAAAGTACAGAAGCAACTATCCCTCCCGCCCCCAATGGATTCTTACAACTATGACTGTTGCAGCAGCAGGTCAGTAAGGGAGCAAGGCTGTTTGGTAATAGATTAAATGGGAGAGAGGTGCAATGGTGGGACAGAGTAGAGGAGTGAACGATGAAAAAAGCAATGTTAAACAGAAGTGGAATCATAGAAAGTTGTGCAGATTGGGATAAGAAACTGGAATACTGTATAATACAGAAAAGGGACACATACATTGTATTTGTAGAGAACATGGAAGTGAGGAGTGTGAATTGATGAAAGGTGGCTGATAAGCAGATGTGAGAAGAGAGAAAGATTGAAATGTGAAGAAAAAGTAAAAGTAAAAGTGGAGGAAAGCTGGAGAGAAGACATGGAAATAATAGTGAAATAACAGAAAAGAGAGCTCTGAGAAATAGAATGTGAGTAGAGTGTCCCATACTTAGTTAGTGATGAGCGAATCTGCCCCATTTCGCTTTGCCGGAAAATTTAAAAAACTACAAAAACAATTTATGAAACAGCGATAAATTTACGAAATACATGGGCGTCAATTTTTTGTGTGCGACAATTTTTCTTGCTGCAAATGCATTGAAGTCAATAGGCATTTTTTCTTATGGTGACTTTTTTTGTCTTTGTGACATTTTTGTCTTGGAGACTTTTTTGCCACAGTGAATTTTTCCAAGAATCCATGGCTGCCGAAAAAAATGTGTTCATCACTATTCGTTGTACATCTATAAATAAAGGTAAACTGGTCAGATTCGCCAATCACTATAACGTACTGTATATGGTTGTGGGCCTGTGATTCATGTTTATTCATGCCTTGCAGTGCACTACAGTGGCAACTATATCTACCAGCTCTGTGACAGTGTACTTGGCTACCAGTGATTACTGCCAATCACTTCATGTGTGTCAGGTGCCACTATCCACATTAATGTATAACTTGCTTATGGTGCCGGTATCCACTGCTTCTCTTTACATAATATGCTTGGGGTGTCAGTATCAACTGCTTTTCAGGTCTGGAGGAGAAATATGGTTATTCCAGGGAATGCCAGAGGGGATGTTATAAACCCTGTATTTTATTTTGGGCTTGTGATGTACTGCAGGGTCTCTCTATTATAAATCTCAAACCACACATGGCCAGTGCCCACAGGTGTAGGATCCATTATCTGGGAAACCGGTTATGCAAATTACAGGAAGGTCATCTCCCATAGACTCCTTATCCAGAATACACCAGGTCCCAAGCATTCTGGATAACAGGTTACATACCTGTACTTACAATTGTGTCTCACTAAAATGCACTTGGGGTGTAGCGCTTATTACCCTCAATGTATAATAAAATGGTGAAGCCATGACTCCATGTATTTCTCTAATGGTATATTGTGCTGGAGATAACACTGGGGCTTGACTACATGTATAGGATCTGTTATCCAGAAACTCATTTTCCAGAAAGCTCTGAATTACAGAAAGGCTATCTCCCATAGACTCCATGATAATCAAATACTGTAACTCAAATCTTTAAAAATGATTTCCTTTTTCTGTGTAATAATAAAACAGTAGCTTGTACTTGATCCCAACTAAGATATAATTAATCCTTATTGGAAGCAAATCCAGCCTATTGCTTTAATTAAGGTTTAAATGCTTTTTAGTAGACTTGGGGTATGGAGATCCAAATTACAGAAAGATCCTTATACGGAAAACCCCAGGTCCTGAACATTCTGGATAACAGGTCCCATACCTGTACCAAGACTATATAACTAATCTCATTTAGGCTACTTTACCTAGAGCTTCATTCTTCAGAGGCCATTCAGTTTATACTTTTCAGCTCTCTGCTTTAAAGGGGTTGTTCGCCTTTGAGTTAACCATTAGTATGATGTAGAGAGTGATATTCTGAGACAATTTGCAATTGGTTTTAATATTTTATTTGTGGTTTTTCAGTTATTTAGCTTTTTACTCAGCAGCTCTACAGCAATTTTAGCAATCCAGTTGCTAGTGTCCAAATTCCCCTAGCAACCATGTATTGATTTGAATAAGAGACTTGAATAGGAGAGGCCTGAATAGAAAGTAATAAAAAGCAGCAATAACAATACATGTGTAGCCTACAGGGCATTTGTTTTTAGATGGGATCACTGATCCCCCCCCCATTTTAAAGCTGGAAAGAGTCGAAGGCAAATAATTTGAAAACTATAAAAAATAAATAATGAAGACCCAACGAAAAGTTGCTTAGATTTGGCTATTCTATAAAATGCTAAAAGTTAACGTAAATTTGAACCACAAGTGAGCTTGTGAGTGCAGCTTCATTTAGCCTTCCCAAACAAAAAAATCACCCTCCGCCCATGGTGGCACCTATTTACATCGAGCAACAAATCTCTTTATTTGCCACCATCAGCCTAACTATATGAATAGATGAAATTTAAATCACAGGATATTATTGGTTTCTAGTGGGGTGTTTTTTATCAGCTGAAAAAAATAACAACCAGCTGTGGAAAGAACAAGCCTTTCTGCCTATAAAGACTCATAATATTTAATGGAACACTCCCTGGCTAATACACATGGAGTGGTGACAGGTGGAGCTCCATTCTGTGGAGCTTCAGATAAATAGCATTACAGCAAGCAGTAATAGGCATTCAGGGACATTTGGACTGCTGCTGTGTGATGACACATGACTGGTATAAATAATATTTGAGGCCAGTTATAAGAAAGGGATACAAATTTGTAGATCTGTGTAGCCTAAAATAAAGGAAAATAAAATACTATTAAAGCTTCTCTAATACAATTGGGTAATGCTAACTTCGCATTTGTAAATATGTGTTACTTTATTCAACCTCATAACAGCTTGTGTGTGTCATAAATACTTTTACAGCAAACGTGTGATGGCGTAGATATAAGGCAATTTTTGGGCATATTCAGGGAATACCGTGCGACATTCTGCCTTTGATATTTATATAAAATTGTGCCCGAGTCACAAGATAAAAGCACCTAGATTGTACATTTACAAGTAAAGAGCGCGTAAAGAAAGCCATTTGGTGAACCTTCTTGTATTCCCGCAGCACAGCCAGTCAGCACCAAATGGCATTCTCTCAGCACTGTGTGACAAGAAGCTGCCTCATTGCCCAACAGTTTGCTATGTCCTTCCTCCTTCTCTCGTTAGCTCCTCCCCCCACTCAGGGAGCTGAGCTTTGCTGCAGCTGTAGCCCAGCGAGGGGGAGACGAGGCAGAGCCATCAGTAGCCAACTTGGAGGACCGCTGCACTGTACTAAGGTAGGGGAATCCATTCGTGGTCCGTACTAGAGTCCGCTCCTTGGTGTGCGATATCTCCTGCAGTGGCATGCCTTACCATAGAGACATATGCCTTCGATAGATAGGCTGAGAGATGTTTAGATCCTAGTTACATGACAGGGCAGCTAATTGTGCATTAGCCCGCTAGGCAAAGAAGGAGAGGTATGGTTAGCTCTAGCTGCCAGTGACCCCCGCCAGCCGCTGGAGTTGTAATTTCACAACAGCTGTCCTTGAAAGCGGTATAGTTTGGCCATTTGTGCTGTTTGGAATGCCCGGGAGGCGGGCTGGCTGACTGGCTGAGAGAGCAGCACGCTGTGCATGAAGTTTATACACAGTTACATGGCAGCTCGGTGTGTGGGTTAAAACGCCGCAGTGAACTCAACTTTTCTTGTGTGGTCGAGGATTCCGGTTTAAAGTTCCTGTACCCTCCCTGCTCAGAGGCAGAGGCCCTCATAGTGTACTGCAGGCTGGGTGCAGGTTTAGAATCGCGCAAACTGTCAGTGACTGGGGATAAATGAGTAATGCTTTTCTGCCTGTTAGCCCAGAGGTATCCAACTTGAGGCCCACCATTCAAGGTTTGTCAGAGTCTACTGGCAGTTGTTGTTTTGGCTGCATAGCACTACTTCTCTTTGGCTTTATGCACAGTACGGCTACCTCTTTACTTCTAAATACAAAACTACTATGGTTGAACCAGCTGGTCCTCTGGGGGGGCCTTATAATGAGTGAGTTTTGTGAAGCACGGAACATTACTTTTTTTTTTTTTATAAACCCCTTACCCCATATGTGGTACAGCCCATGTTATTTTCAACTCCAATGTCTGCTATTCTGCACGGTGTCCTATTTGTCAAATACCTGCTGCATGGTGTGATTGTTATGCTTTTTTGATTTTAAATGGGCATCAAATCTGACTAGTGACACTGAGATTTATATGTACATTTAAAAGGTTTGCTCAACTTTGAAATAACTTTGGATATAATGTAGACGGATATTCAGAGACCATTTGCAATTGGTCTTCAGTTTTATTATACTTTTTGTTCAGCAGCTCTCTAGTTTGCTATCTGGTTGCTAGGATCCAAATCACCCTAAAAATAAGGCAGTGGTTTGAATGAGACTAAAATATGAAGAGATGGTGGCCTGCATAGAAAGATAACTAATAAAAAGGTAACGGTAAGAATAGAATTAGCCTCACAGAGCAATAGTCATAATTTAGCTTTCGGGGGTCAATGACCCCTCCCCATTTGGGGCCAGGGCCGGGCCAACTCACTGGCGCACCCAAGGCAATCCTCTCTCATCACCCCACGCTCCCACAGAGACACATTTGGTGGGCTGGGGATAGAGAAGTGCAAGAGGTCGTGACAGGCCAGGAGGTGTGCTAGGGTTAGTGTCGCGTTGGGAGGAGTGGTAGTGACGCGCCAGGAGGAGTGGGAGGGGTAGTGACGCGCCGGGAGGAGTAGTGACGCGCCAGGAGGAGGGTGAGGAATAGTGACGCGCCGGGAGGAGGGGGAGGAATAGTGACGCGCCGGGAGGAGGGGGAGGGGTAGTGACGCGCCGGGAGGAGGGGGAGGGGTAGTGACGCGCCTGGAGGAGGGGGAGGGGTAGTGACGCGCCGGGAGGAGTGGGAGGGGTAGTGACTCGCCGGGAGGAGTGGGAGGGGTAGTGACTCGCTGGGAGGAGTGGGAGGAATAGTAAGGCGTAGGTAGGAGTGGGAGAGGTAGTGACACGCCGGTAGGAGTGGGAGGGGTAGTGACGCGCCAGGAGGAGTGGGAGGGGTAGTGACGCGCCGGTAGGAGTGGGAGGGGTAGTGATGCGTCGGGAGGAGTATTGACGCGCCGGGAGGAGTGCGAGGGGTAGTGACACGCCGGGAGGAGTGGGAGGGGTAGTGACACGCCGGGAGGAGTGGGAGTAATAGTGACAAGCCGGGAAGAGTGGGAGGATTAGTGAAGAGCCGGGAGGGGTAGTGACGTGTCGGGAGGTGTGCGAGAGGTAATCCTGTGCCGGTATGGGTGCGAAACGTAACGGCAGGTCGTTGTGGTTGAGAGAATCCTCTCCTGACAGGCTAGAGACTAGGGGCAACCAGGCATAAGAGGTACGTGCCTGGTGCCCCCTTAACTTTGTGCCCTAGGCAAGTGCTTCTTCTGCCTACCCCTAGTTCCAGCCCTGTTTGGGGCAAATCATTCAAAAACTATAAAAATGAAGACCAATTGAAAAGTTGTTAAGAATTGGTTATGAGAAAAAAAAAAGAATTGGCTTTTCTACTACAGAACTTGAAAAAATGATGACGTTGCACTCCGCCTCTTGAAGTAAAAAATACTAATTATTAAATCATTTAAAAAGTTAGAAAGCTGGAGTGCATAGAACGCCTAATGCGTTCCTTAATGAGAGTACCTTGCGAGAGGACTTTGGGTGAGTCTGTGCTCTGCTGTTGTGAACGAGTACCTTGTGAGGGGAGTTCGGGTGAGTCCGTATTCTAATACATGCTAAAGTTAATTTGTTGGTGAACTACCCTTTTAAGTTACATAGAAGTCTATTGAGGAAAATTGGTGAAGATCTAGTGCAACTGCTCAAGTCATAAAGTTTCTGCATCTCCTTCAGACTCTTCAAACTGGATGGCACAGTGTGGACAGATCGATTTGATCCTATTAAGCACGGATGGGTGGATTTGTGGTGTCATCAGTTGGATTGCCTGTTCATTTCACCAAAGTAAATTAAAAACACATTGTTTAAAGGTGTGGTTCATCTTTACGTTTAATGTTAGTATGTTATAGAATGACCAATTCTAATCAACTTTCCCATTGATCTTCATTTTTTATTTTGTATAGTTTTTTAGTTATTTGCCTTTTTTTGCTGCTTTCAAATGGGGGTCACAGACCCCATCTAAAAAACAAATACTCTGTAAGGCTATAAATGTATTGTTATTGCTGCTTTTTATTACTCCTCTTTCTATTCAGGTCTCTCCTATTGATATTCCAGTCTCTTATTCAAATCAATGCATGGTTTCTAGGGTAATGTGGACCCTAGCAGCGAGATTGCTGAACTTGCAAACTTGAGAGCTGCTGAATAAAAAGCTAAAAAACTCAAAAACCACAAATAATAAAAACTGAAAAAGCAATTGCAAATTGTCTCAGAATATTACTCTCTACATCATACTTAAAGTTAATTTAAAGGTGAACAACCCCTTTAAATATGTTCTATACATTTTTGGTACAATCTTTTCTGCAGTTTCACAGTTTGTTACAGGTTATCACAGATGGGAATGCAGGTAATAGCACTGGCCTAGCCACACGCCAGTTAAGTAATCCAGAAACAATTGAGGAGCCAATATCTTGAATGGATCAAACGTGGTGCTCCAGACACTTTACATACGATCAAAGGTTTCTGGACCACATGTCACTCTCTACATCATGCTAAAATGCTAATTTAAAGGTGATCAACCCCTTTAAAGGAACAGTAACGTCAAAAAATAAGTGTTTTAAAGTAATGAACATATAATGCATTGTTGTCCTGCACTAGTAAAACTGCTGTGTTTGCTTAAGAAACACTACTATTGTTTATATAAATAAGCTGCTGTGTAGCAATGGGGGCAGCCATTTTAAGGAGAAAAGGCTCAAGTTACACAGCAGATAGCAGATAAGCTCTGTCTGTTTAATGGTGTTATCTGTTATCCATTAGTTAACCTGTGCCATATAGCCGTTTTTCAAATTCCGCCATTGCTCCACAGCAGCTTGTTTATATGAACTATAGTAGTGTTTCTGAAGCAAACACATCAGTTTTTGATATTTTCATTACTTTAAAACACTTACATTTTTTGGAGTTACTGTTCCTTTAAGTTTGTGTGTACACTGATGTGGATAGTGTGTGACTGAAACCATGGGGTGGTTAGGTAAGCGGCCTTAATAAGCACAACTGCATCAAATAGCAAATAGAGTTCCGGAAATTAATTTTATTGTGGTTTGTTAGCACACACTCTTTCTCTGCACCAGACAAGAAACCTTTTGCATTATCACAGAAGAAAAGCAAGCCATGGGATAATGTTTGTGCATTTTTAAGGCTGAAATGTGTGTACATGTGTTTTACTTTGTTGGATGCTTACTGTTATTGCACTTTGTATTGGAGGGAAGCTTGTATTGTGCTCCTGTTATACTGACTGTGTGTGTTGTCCCCATGTAGTTTCATGAGTGGATAATCTTTGGTCCAGATCACATTTGTGTTATTTGGTTTTTATTATTATTATTATTATTATTACATCTGCTGTGTTTATATGTATTTCTGCAGTGCTTTGCTTATATCTAACTCTCACTAGAGCACCACACAGAGTAAAGGTGGCCATACACGGATAGATCCGCTCGTTTGGCGATGTCGCCAAACGAGCGGATCTCCCTCCGATATGCCCACCTTGAGGTGGGCAATATCGGGCTGATCCGATCGTGGGCCCTAGGGCCCAACGATCGGATCCTAGCGTTCGCCAAACGGGCGGTCGGATCGCGGGACCGCATCAACGAACAGATGCGGCCGCGATCCGACGGGATTTTTAACCCCATCCGATCGAGATCTGGCCGACTTTCGGCCAGATCTCGATCGGGGAAGCCCGTCGGGGGCCCCCATACACGGGCCAATAAGCTGCCGACTTGGTCTGTCGGCAGCTTTTATCGGCCCGTGTATGGCCACCTTTAGATTCTGCAGTCTGATCAGCTCAGCATTGCAGGACACATCTCACACTTAATGGGGGTTACCACTGTACTGTGCTGTTCATTTTGATTCAATATAGTTTAATTTCAGGGTTACGTTCTTGACTAGATAGATTACACAATCCTATGTGGTTGTTTCAAATTAACAGTTAAACCTATGTTGTTTGCTGTAGTCAGTATGCACACTAGATGCATGCACACCCACCCACAGCAAGGACCTTATTCAGTCGAAATGACGTGTATACTTTGGGGTTTTCCCACATGTCATACTGATATCTGATTGTTCTGCCAAGATAATGATT
This sequence comes from Xenopus laevis, assembly GCF_017654675.1. Classification (NCBI taxonomy): domain Eukaryota; kingdom Metazoa; phylum Chordata; class Amphibia; order Anura; family Pipidae; genus Xenopus; species Xenopus laevis. Next base: position 67,615,958 of record NC_054381.1, read on the forward strand.
TTGCTTTTTGCATAGCAGTGTCTGATATTATCTGATGTGTAGGACAGAAAAACACGTTATTGGCTACAAAGGTAGAAATGTGATGATTGCTCTGCATCATTTCAGGCAGCACCAATAAGTGATGGGCAATCTGACCTGTTTTGCTTTACCAAAAATTAGCGAAACGGCGAAAAATCACAGAAATGCATTGAAGTCTATGGGTGACTTTTTTGACGCTTGACAAATTGCGGCGAAACTTGGCAAAAAAATTCACTCATCGCTAGCACCAGTAGGTTATTCCACAAAGAGGAAGTAGAGTTTTGTCAAGTGGAACACACACAAAATTATAAGTCTTTTTAAAAAACAATTTCAAACCAAATATTTGTACAGGTATACAGAATGAAGTGGATATCCACACACAAATATGTTCTTTTTGCAATGAAATGTAAATTTTAAAATTTATTTTTAGGGTACATTGAAATCAGTTTCTGACTGTGCTTTGATTGTGCCTTTTCTATTTTGGAGACTACAAAAACAATGCATCATAAATCTACTCCAGCCAAGACGTCAGTTCCCTCTTTTACAATGCTTCACAGGTCTATTAATCACAGAACATGCAAGGCATTGTGGGAATTGGAGAGAGAGAGCTGACTACTGATGCAATGTTGCAAAGTTTATGAGCATTCAGGGAAAGAAGAGTGAATTTGAAAGAGACAGAAACTGCTTTTGATTGCAGTTGTACAGTGTTAAGAAATAACTAAAATCATTGACTGTTTCTAATGAATGTGTGTTGGAAAGCTGTTTAGAATTACATTTTCTGTCATTACATAAAAAAACAGGTTTTGGGTGGACATTGCTTTTATGGAGTTTATTTAAAGACAATATACATAGAGGCTCACTCTATAACCTAACTGTAGGTGCATTGTATATGTAAACATGTCAAATGCCCTGTACAACTTTGACACTTCTTATTTTTCTCCATTTCTGACTCCTGAGTTGCTGAAAGAGAAATGCCAGAGTTTGCATTTTTCAAGCTAATGCTGCGCCCTTAAGCAAGGAACAGAAACAGCAGGGAAAACATTACTTTAAAAGAAGTTAGTGCAGCAATCACAAATCTCATGACACATAAGCAGGGCTTAAACTAGGGGTAGGGCATCTGCCTAGGGCGAAACGATAATTCGGAAGTTTCTGGATAACAGGTTTCCGGATAAAGGATACCTTTACCTTTTTGCATGATTAGCTTTACCACAAAGAAAAAGCAATGATTATTCTCATACCAAAACCCTTGGAACAGCTATAACTATAGACCTAAATAATGTGGAGTAAAACCCTTTTTTGCAAAGATGCTACCTAAAGACTCACATCCGTAATGGCAGCCATCTTACTCCATGACCAAACAAACTTTATTCCAGTACGAAAAGCAGCTAGTCGAGGCTGTAAGGTTGGAAACCTTTCTGAACAAGATTACAAAAGTAAAAAAAATATTCAAGTAGTCTTTCTTCACTTCATTTTCCATTTCCCTAGAACCCTTACCACACAAGAGATTTCTAAGATACTATCGATGTCAGTGTTCTATGTGCACACAATGACCACACACTGTGGCATACATTGTCTAATAGTTAGAGGAATCTATTCCAGTTGAATTTTAAATGCACTTGCCAAACCACCAATTTAGCATACCTGGGAGTAACTTTTACAAGTAAATTATATATAGCAGACAACCCACCCTAAATGCAGAATGCCGAATACTTCTGCCCAGCAGAACCAAATCTGAATTTGCATATGGGAAATTGCATGACTTTTTGTCACAAAACAAGGAAGTAAAAAATGTTTTCCCCCTTCCACCCCGAATTTGCATATGCAAATTAGGATTTAGTTTGGTATTCCGCTGAATCTTTCGCAAAGGATTCGGGGGTTTGGCTGAATCCAAAATAGTGGATTTGCTGTATCCCTAGTTGAGAAGCTAAGCTTAGGGTTCGTTGCTAATTATCAAGCAGATCATGAGGTTTATCTATAATATAAGCTGATACTACAGGGCTGATTATTAAATTCTGATGTTAATTACACTGGTTTCTGTGCTGCCATGTAGTAATTATGTGTATTAATTGCTAATCAGCCGTATATAGTGACATTTCTATTCTATGTGTACTGTATATTGTGAGTGAGTCCATAAGCTCAGTAAGTGACAGCAGCACAGAGCATGTGCAGTGAATCAGCAGAAAAGAAGATGAGAGCTACTGGGGCATCTTTGGAGACACAGATCTTTACTGCTAAATGGCTGTGGTTGCCTTGGGCTGGTACAGAAGCACAAAAATTAATGTACAACATTTCTAGCCTACTTCTTTTGTTGAGCTTTAGTTCTTCTTTAAAGGCACACAATCAAAATTCTACAACCAGCCTATTGACGAGCCGACTGATATCCAAGACTTCTGCCAATATCGGTCAGCTCATGTCCCACCATACACTCACTGAATATCGTACGAAAATGTATTCGTATAATAATATTGGTGTGCGAATGGACACCTTTAGCCTATATGACCCCCTATGTGTAAATATGTGAAAACATTTAAATCACTGTATACCGGCACACCATATGAAATACAATGAGATTGTAGATAAAAACACTAGTAGACCTTATATATTGTAAGTGTCTGTAGTCACAGAAACCCCAAGTATTATACACGATCACCCTCTTACAAAAAGTGAGATAGTTGGAGTTATTGTGCTTTCTAACAGGAAAAAGCTGTTACTGCATGGCCTTTCTTCCTGTTAGTTAAAGGAAGGAAACTACAGTTCCACTAGTCAAACTAGTGCAACACTGCTGCATCACCAATAGACACATTGCTGGGTACAAAATGACTGGGACACAGGGCCACAACCAGATTGTAAACTCTAATAAGCATGTATCCGTATTTTTGAATATAATCTGTATGTTAAATACCACGATTTAATGTACATCAATGCAGAATGTTGGTGCTTTATAAATATATATGACTAATGATACTACAGATGTATATAAATATGTGCAACACAATACTCCCCTACTAGATTGTGATTGTGTTCTCTGTTTTTATCTTTTGCTATGTATTTTTCTCCAGGAAAGAACCCCATCTGGTTCTTCTTTTTCTTTCTTTGTGTCTTTCTTTCGGTTTCCTCACTTCCTCTTCTTGTGTCCTCTACTGCTTTTCGTTTTTCTTGCTGTTCTTAAATGAGACCTGTCTTCCAGACATAAAAGCTGCACAAACTGTTGCAAACTAATTTAACAATCTTCGCCTATGCTTAGGCATGTGCGTCGGGCCCATCTTTCTGTTGTGTACATAACATTTATATATGCAGCAAAACTAACCTTTATGATAACTTCCACTAACATTTATATATGATACAAAACTAACATTTATGATAACTTCCACTAAATGTTGGCTGCCTGTTAGTGTGGTCTTGAATTCCAAAAGAGTGACAAATTTTTTATTTTGCTTGATTACATTTGGAATTGTTTCTTGGGGTGACAGGTTCTTTGTATCTTTTATTCACCATTTGTCTGTCGCTGGCTTTCTTCTCCTTTCCTAATCTCTTACTTATACTAAATCATTCCATTAAAAGTACAGTATACCCCTTCTTCATAACCTCACCCTCATTTTGCCCTTTTGGGGTCAGTCTCTGTGCTGAGGCAGCTAAATATGATTGCATTTATTATTTTATTGATATAAAATTTCAGACCTTTAAAAACTGGTCTTTTAAGAGTCCAGCACTAATTGCTAATTTAAAGTGATACTGACACTAAAAAATGAATTTTAGCATATGAATGTACATTAAATTTTACCTATAGGTCATGTTGATCATTTGTTGCTGAGAGGTTTGTTTTTGTATATAATTGTAAGTTGAAGTTCCTAAGCCTGACTCTCTGACACTCTGACTTTGCCAACCTGACTGTCCCATCTCAGTCTGTTAGTTACAGTTTCTAATGCTAACGGACTCCTGCTGCACAAATATGGCAGACCCCTCATACAGGAACATGGGGGATCAGACAGGTAATGTAAAAGCATCATGCAAATACTTTATGGCAAAGTTAGAAGTAGCTTGCAAAGCCAATATTATAATAGATGTAAAAAAAGTTTAATTTCAGGTGTCAGTATCTCTTTAAAGAAATTTAAATAAAATATTTGCCCTAGATGTTATACTGTATAAAAGATAGATTGATATACGCTGCACTGAAACCCCCCACAGAGTAGCTTTCTTCCGTGAGCTTTGTAAGATGCATATAAACCTTATCCATAGACTTCCTTGGGCAATTTGTTGGGCTTATGGCACTCAGGGGATTTGACATTAGGTTTTGATAGAGGGGGTAAAAAAGGGCTTAACTTTTAACTAATGCATTGCCTAACATTGGGTATGCACTGTTTTTACTAAAAAGGTATAGTAAATGTTTGTGATAGCACTTTCATGTTAAACGCCTTCATACATGAAATATTACTTTCCATTGTAAAATGGACTGCAGCATTTAAAAATACATGTGGGTGGAAAACTGGTGACCAAGGAAGTAGTCTCTTTGCAGAGAGTAGGAAAAGTGCTAACAACGCTGTGCAGTACTTATCTTTTGTCCTTTTTTAGGTCACATATTTAATTACCAGGGAAAGGAATTTGTGGGGCCTCTTGCTAAACAATATGCAGGAAACTGACCTAGTAAAGCAAAGAAAGGGAATCATCACATGTGAGGAAGCACCAATTTCAAGACACAGTAACATGTTTAGAACCCTTATCCTGGACAGAGCCGGAGGGGGAGGGGTTAATCTTTTCTGTTTTTTACTCTTAGTTTTCAGAATATTGGAATAAACCTTAAAATTGCAGTAATGCATTTAAATAAGAGACTAGCATCTCTGTTATATGGCTATTTCTAGTTATCCCTTTTGGGATAACAAATGCCGAAAGCGGAAATGTGTTTAAAACATCTCTATAATAATTATTTTATGTGTATCAAGACATGTGGCCTGGAGGGTCTGACTTTTGCCATCTGCAAATTATTAGAGTCTGTGGAAATAATATAGTTATAGTTGATGTTCTTACCCTGTTAACAGTTTACGGCTTCTGTAAACTAAAAAAATTTGCATTGCTAGAAGTGATTGCAGTTTAGTAAACCTGCCCTGGCGTTTGCTGTTAAGTCATTATTGTTTGCCCTTTAGTAAATGGATGCCATAATCTGCTAATCACAAAATGGTAAGAACAGAATTATTCACCACAAACAGCAATCTTCCAGCACGTTATGTGTATTTTCGTCTGGGGGGGTGCACGCAAAAGATGTGTTCACCTTCGCATACCTTATAGCTCAAAGTCAAAAGACAGCAGCACTTCCATCTTGTGAAGATAAAACCGCCTTTATTATTTCAACTCCAGCCAGGCAGGGAATACTCATGTATAGTGGTGAGCAGGGTTGCCACCTGTATTTTACTAGCCTGGCCGGTAAAAATTATGGTTGATCCCAATGTTATTAATAGAGAAAAAAGATAAATATATAGGAGAGCCGGTATTAAAGTAGAACAAAATCTCCAATCCAAGGGGGTGTTAAAAGTTAGGACACCCCCAAGGATTGTAATGACTTACGTGATACCCCTGGCTGGTGTTACTGTTAGCAGAAAATTGCACCAGCTCAGGGCATTTGCAAACGAGCAGTTATCTTTCTTCCTTCTTGCTTTGTGCTAGCACGCACGTGCAGTAGAGATAAAAGGTGGACTTTAACAAAAATGACATTTTTCTCGCTCTTCTGAGCATACGACGACTGCTGGATTTTGAAGAAAGTCTAAGCAATAAATATAATTGGTGTTTAATTAAATTAGTCTTTAGCTGAGTGAATACATACCAAGACGCCTTGACTTTCGGAGTGTTTCAGTGTAAAGAGAAAAATTGGAACTCACGCAATGCCTGTGCAAATCTGCCTCTGCAGGGTTTTATTGAAGCATTCAGCGAGGCTGCATTACAGACATTTTGGAGGCCCCCTAAACTTCTGTAATGCAGCCTCCCTGAATGCTTCATTAAAATCCTGAGGATTTCTCTTTACACTGCCTTTTGAAGGAAGAAGAAGGGAGGCAGAGGATCTCTGTCGAACACGCTGCTGATTTTGTTGAAGAAAAGTGAGAGTTTGCATTCTCGAACCAAAATCAGCTGAGTGTGCCTGCACCCAAGCCATCACAACGGTTCCGGTTGCAGGCAGTAGAAGAGGCTAATGCTCGCATAGGGGTTGATTTCCAACCTGCGCGTTGCTGACAGACCAAGTACGCAGTTTATTGGTCAGTGTATGGGCTCTTCAATGGGCTTCCCCAACCGATATCTGGCTGAAAACCATCCAGATGTTGTTTGGGCAGGTTTAAAAATCTCATCGGATTGAGGACCATGTTGGTTCATTGATGAAACGCCTGTGTGTAAAAGTGCATGTAGTAAATAACAGGTGTTATGTTTACTCATTTAATCATTACTTCTTGAATTATAAAAGTTTCATGGTTGGTGACTGGTGGATCCCTTGAACATTATACCTAATATTTTTTTAACTTTCAGCTCCTGCTGCTTACAAGAATTGTTCAGTATAAAAATAAATATAAAAACTGGGTAAATGGATAGGCAGTGCAAAATAAAAAAAATGTTTCTTATATAGTTAGGCAAAAATGTAATGTATAAAGGCTGGAGTGACTGGATGTCTTACACAATAGTCAGAACACTACTTCCGCTTTTCAGCTCTCTTTGGTTCCACTGACTGGTTACCCTGGTGATCAAGCAGTAAGCAATCAGTGACTTGAGGGGGGGGGGCACATAGGTCAAAACTGTTGCTTTTGAATCCAAGCTGAATGCTGAGGATCAATTCCAAACTCATTGAACAGTTATGTCCCATGTGGTCCCCCTTATAGTCACTGACTAACTCAGAGTTAGAAAGCTGAAAATCAGGAAGTAGTGTTTTGGCTATTATATTAGGCATCCAGTCATTCCAGCCTTTAAACATTACATTTTTGCCTAACTATATTAGAAACATTTTTTATTTTGGATAGCCCATCTATTTATCCAGTTTTTATTTGTGCACTGAACTGTTCCTTTAATATGCACTTGATTAAAAGGTGCAGACAATATTTATAGCACCTGGTGCAATGCTGAAATGTTGTTTCTGGCCTTTCCTTGTACTTTGATGCTTGTCAATAACAGGGAAAATGTTGGTGTTATTTCCACTGCTGTTCAAAAAGTTTAGATCTTATAATGTATTACAGTATGTAGTAGCATGCCTGTTATAAGGCTAAAACTAAGAAATGCAATGTTTTGAGGGTGTGATTTCTGTAGCAGCTTCTTCCTTTTGTAGCTGTCACTTCTTCCCCTGTTTGGTGTCACACTAAGCTTATTGTATTTGGAGTCTCACAAATACATAAACCCACAGGGTGGATTTAACCAGAATTTCTGTGTAGTTGCTACAACAAGGCAAGTGTATACAATCTGGGATGGGGTAGTTATTGCTCTGTATATGGCACACTGTAGGAATGATCAGTCATTTTCAAATCTCTGTACAGTGTATTCCAGATTTCCCTTGTATAAGAGAGTCCTCCCATACAAAAACTTTTTGGCACGTCTGGGTTGGATCTGCCAATTTTTCAGTACAAGGGCAGAAAAAAGCTAATAATCATGCTGAAATTTGTTTCCATTACATAGGTTCTGGATGTGGCCGAATTCAAATCTTGCTAAAAATGGCTCAAATTTGGCCAAATCCTGAACCGAATTTGGTGCATCCTTAGTTTAAATTACATTCTGCCTATATTCTTATATTTAAAAAATCCATATTTTTTGCTATTCAAATGACTAATTTGAAAATTGTTTATTTTCACCGAACTTTACCTTCCCCTTCCTTTATAAACAGTGCAATTTATTCAAAGCTTCTTATCTGTATTTGAACAGACATAATCCTTAGCTTAGAGCAGATCATTATCAAGAGCTTATCAATGGACTGGTAATTAATTTTATTAGCTCTTTTTGTGCTCTGTGGGATCAAGTGACAGGAATGAAACTAGTTTAATTTTATTTAGCGCCAGAAGTAACAACAATTATAGATGTTTCTTAATTAAAACAATTGGCAAAATTATATTTGTATGGCTTTATATGATAGCAGCAACTTGAGCTCTAGGGCAATGACACACAGGGAGATTTGTCACCCACGTTAAAAAATCACTGAAGCCAGTGACAAATCTCTTAGAAAATGCCTTGCCGTACACTAACTTTATAATCAACACATGTATATTAATTGCTTGCGTTGATTCATCTTATAGCGGGGAAATGCCAGCCCTTGCATTTTCCTGCAGTCAAAGGGATTCTGTCATGATTTTTATGGTGTAGTTTTTATTTCTAAATTACACTGTAAATAATTTACTCTACTATGTAAAAATTCATTCCTGAACTCACAAGTGTATTTTTTTCGTTGTAATATTGGTGTGTAGGCAGCCATCTCAGGTCATTTTGGCTGGTCATGTGCTTTCAGAAAGAGCCAGTGCTGCACTATGGATCTGCTTTCTGAGAGGTTTCTCCTACTTAATGTAACTAAATGAGTCTCAGTGGGACATGGATTTTTACTATTAAGTGCTGTTCTTATATCTACCAGGGAGCTTTTATCTGGTTACATTCTCATTTTTCTGTTGCCTGGGGGGAAAGGGGGGTGATATCACTCCAACTTTCATCTGGTTACGTTCTCATTGTTCTGTTCCTGGGGTATCACTCCAACTTGCAGAGCAGCAGTAAAGAGTGACAGAAGTTTATTAGAGCACATGTCACATGACTGGGGGCACCTGGGAAACTGACAATATGTCTAGCTCCATGTTAGATTTCAAAATTAAATGTAAAAAAATCAATTTGCTCTTTTCAAAAATGGATTTCAGTGTAGCAGTCTGCTGGAGCAGCACTATTAACTGATAACTGATTGTTTTGCCATGACACTATCCCTTTAATCTGATTAAAAGTTTTGTGAAAAGCAAGGCATACTCAAGGAGATTTGTTGCCCCTTGGTATCGATTTTTAAACACTGTCGACAAATAGCCATGTGTGTCATTTCCCTTAGGGTAATGGCATGGTAACTATTAGGTTAGTGAAGCCCTTACAATGCATAACAGTGCGTGCTATCTACATGTTGTTCAGGCGGTAGCACAGAAACAAACACTACATTTTCTCCACAGTTGAGGCAATAGTATAGCTGCATTTACAAATTGGAATTCATAACATAGTTTTCACATGCTAGTACTGAAAAAAATCAGTGTCATCATATTTATTAGGGTAAGGTCACACTGGGCGTTTCAGGGAGATTTAGTCGCCTGGCGACGAATCGCCTCGTCTTTGCGGCGACCAATCTCCACGAACGCCTTCCCTCACTCTTGCGCTGGCTAAAATGAAAAATCGCCGGCTCTAAGCACACGTGACGATTCGTTTTGCGAAGTTGCCAGCAGTTGCCTCACGAGGAAACTTCAGGTGTCTTTGGAAAACAAATTGCCGCGTGTGCTTAGCGCCGGCGATATTTCATTTTAGCACCCGAAATGCCCAGTGTGACCTTACCCTTACTGTCTTAAACTTTTCTGTTAAATTATAATATCTTTGAGATGTTAAACAGGATGCAAATACAGTGTAACAAACTGCAAGAGTTTGATACTGAGTTCTATGTGTGTCAAATTTGTGTAAATAATAGTTTAGTCCTACTTATTTTGTTCAAGTTGAGCCTATGTTTATTTTTAGTACAGTGTATTTTTATTTGTCAGAGCCGACACATTTACACAGCCAATTACAGAGACTGTTAATCATTCACAATAGTCCCTGCCCCAGCAGAGCTGACTATCTTACCCTCATTTATCTCATTCATACAAACTGGTCAGTTTTGTCAGCATCCAGTTCCTGCATGTTTTTGGTGTGTTGGATGAAACAGGAGTACCTGGATGAAACCAGAGTAGACACAATGTTAACTAGTAAACTAATTTAGTAACCAGACATATTTAGTCTATTTTGGAACTGAGTCTTGAAACTCAATTGCATTTCTTCTGTGCCACTCTGGGGATGCACCAGGATTCGGTTCGGGATACGGCCAGGATTCGGCCTTTTTCAGCAGGCTTCGGCCGAATCCTTCTGCCTGGCCGAACCGAATCTTAATTTGCATATGCAGGAAATCTCCTGAATTTTTGTCTCAAAACAAGGATGTTAACAATGTTTTCACCTTCCTAGCCCTAATTTGCATATGCAAATTAGGATTCGGTTTGGTATTCTGCCGAATCTTTTGCGAAGGATTCAGGGGTTCGGCCGAATCCAGAATAGTGATTTCGGTGCATCCCTACTTACATCACCCTGTACTCCCAGCAGGTAAAGAAAGATGGGAATAATTATAAAGGATGACCGCAAATATGCATCAACGACACCAAAAAAACAAGTTAAAGCAGTAATTGCCTCCCTACTGTTGAATAAACCCCCTGGATCAAATGGCCTCACAGTCACATCTAAGTTGTACAAATCACTAGTAGATAAAATATCTTACGTTTTAACTTTAACTGGACACCTCTACCCTTTTCTCTTTCCTCTACCAACGCTAAGATAATAATGATTCCAAAGCCAGGTCATAACAAAGATATTTTGTGCATATTTAAGTAGAAATTATGCAAGAATCTTGCTTACAATCATATGCCACTGTAATACATAAGTAAAAACTTCTACCCCTGGTTTAGCTAAGTCCAAGGTTGAGACCATATAACTTGCTTGATTAACGTGGAGAACACTGTCTTTGCAGAGGTCCCCTTGAGATTTAAACCTTAACTGTAACTAATAGCGGGACTCCCCATACTCAGAGCTTCACAATATGCCTTGCAACAAAGCTTCAATTAGAGATAGGCTAATCGTAAATGCTGTACAACCACAGCTTACTTCTTCACATGATATGGTCTTACTTGATTCAGCCTGTGGGACAGATGACCATCTCTCCATCCGTTGAAAAGTGCAAAATTAAGTGTTAAGTGTTCTTAATATTTCCATCCTCTTTGATATTAAATGCTCTTCTGTTCTTTTTTCCTTACATTTGAATTAATCTACCTTTGTTTCTATTTTGTAACCTTTATATTTATTTCTAAAGTGAATAAATTATCTTAATTAAGGGGGAACTATCGTGTAAATTAAAATTTACTACAAACTTCCTCATACTGAATAAAGAAACTTTCTAAATACTAATAATTAAAAATTCTGCATCGTTTCTGAAATAATCAAGTTTATATTCACTATTCCTCTCTCAGCATCTGTTTCTCTTCATTCTGTCTTCAAGCAGCAGTTGGGTGTCAAATGAATGATCCAATATATCTTATAGGGGGGGGGGCACTCTTTCCTTCCAGATGTATAAGAGCTCACTCAAATAACTGATTCCAGTACAAACAAAATCTAACAAAATAACGGCCTTTTGCACAAATCCTGCATGTAGAGAGACATGATGTCTGGTGATTTTAATAGAGTGAGCTCTAATACATCTTCTAGGCAAAAGGAGCCCCCCCCCATAAGATATATTAGATCGTTCACCTGATCAAATGCTGCATGAAGACAGAATAAAGAGAAACAGATGCTGAGAGAGGAATAGTGAACTTGATTATTTCAGAAACTGTACAGAATTTTTAATTGATTGTATTTAAAAAGTTTCTTATTTCAGTATGCTAAAGCTTATTTATTTACATTTTCACGATAGTTTCCCTTTAAAGGGAAGTTTGTCTGCCTGTCTTCTGCCAGAACATGTCCACTACTTCCTGCTTTGCCCCCACTATTTATAAACTCCATTCTGACTCCCCCATCATCTATTCATATTGAGACTCATGTTTGTTTCCCACCATCAGCCCGATGGCATGTTAAAGAACAGGCTGCAATAATTTTGACTTCGCTATTTCTTGCCACATTAACAAGTTTATGCTTATTTCCTTACTCTTCAGTTTTGCTTAGCTACACAAAACTGTGTTTCTTGCTTCCTCTTGAGGAGTATTGCTAAACTGTGTCAACCCATTTCCCCTACTTAGATTCTAAAAGAAAAACACATTTGCAAAGTACCTGCTGGCAAAGTTCCTATAGGATACATATGAAATTGGATGCTGAAGCTCAGGAGGAATTTAAAAGTATGTCTGTAAATGTATTTTTTAATTCAGAAGCAAAATAACCCTGTTAAATAATCTGCAGTACTTGCATGCCAAGGCGGCAACAGGATTTCCTGAGCATTTTTAGGACTTGTTTATTCATTGACTGTGTCTTTAAGTTGTCATTGTCACAGTACATTAGAGTAGCTGTAAAGCTTAAAAAGAAAATATAGGGCGGGGTTCATGTTTGAGCACCGAAAATGTCACAATGCATCTCACAGGACCGCATGATAATTGCTATTGTGGCCATGGGTATGGCAGTAGAGAAATATAAAGAATTATGGGTTCTATATCTAGGCGCAGATTAAAGAGACAGCAAGCTGCAGATAACAGTGCACAGCTGCATCTGTACACAAAGCCTTTTGTAATCTATAAAAGTACTGAATGTTTTTAGCTCTATAAAGCTATAGCTATAGACTTAACAGTATGTTTTGTGATCAGGAGACATAAATTAACTATACATTTTGGAAAAATTATTTCACATTGCTGTAAAAGACTCTTTTGGTGCTGCCATGTTTTACCTGTAATGAAAGACTTTGCAGTTAACCTGTTTTTTTTTTTTTTTTTTTATAACTTAAAATTTTTATTGGATAAAGATGCATACATATCATATTTATATAAACAATACGCATTGAAAAAGAACACTGTGTAACAGTTTAGCATATTTCAAAGAAAGAGATTACATACAGTAGCAAAAGGTGGAGTTATCCATTTTTGCAGTTAACCTGTTTTATGACTAATTATAAACATTTATAATAAAGTATATTAGTTCTAGAAAATATCAAAATGACACAAAATGTGGATTTGTTTTAGATAAATAGGAAGATTTACTGAAGGGGTCTATATATGGGATCCGTTATCCAGAAACCTGTTTTCCAGAAAGCTACAAATTGCAAGACTTTAAGAAAACAATACCTTATACTGGATCCTAACTAAGATACAATTAATACTTGTTGGTGGTTAAAGCATCCTACTGGGTTTTAATTAATGTATAAATAATTTTTTAAGTAGACAGAAAGACCCCTTATCGGAATACACCAAGTCCCATGCATTCTGGATAACCGGTCCCGTATTTGTATATGCTTTACCGTATTCTTGTATTCTGGATAACCGGTCCCATATTTGTATATGCTATACCATATTCTGGCATACTTGTTTTTTTTCTTTATTGTGGGTTAACGAATTTTATGTAGTTCTACTGATAAGGCCTAAAAGAGTTTGACACATCAATGATAAAGCTATCAGATGGATTTGTAAGATGACAGAAAGCTGATCATTCTTAGTTCATATGCAATTGCTGTGTTTTAAGTAAGGGTACTGGCACACAAAGAGATTTGTCTCCCTTGATAAACCTGCATATCACTGGCAACAAATCTCCTGAAAATGCCTTCCTCTTGTCTAACCTTTGGATCGCCACAAGTAAAGCAAATATAGCCTGCTGATGGCTTAACTGCAGTAGTGCAGATTTACCTCGGGCCAATACCTTAATTCACTACATGTGCGTTAGCACTTAATTTATATAATCCAAAATCTATCACAGGGGCCCCAAACTTTTTTTCTACCCGTCAGCCACATTCAAATGTAAAAATATTTGGGGAGCAACACAAACATGAAAAGAGTTCCCTGGAGGTGATAAGTAAGTGCTGTGATTAGTTATTTGAGGGCCCCTATGTGGACTGGCAGCCTACAGGTGGTTCTATTTGGCAGTACACCTGGTTTTTATTCATCCAAAACTTGCCTGGAATTAAAAAATAAGGCCACTGGGAACAACATCCAAGGGGTTGGTGAGTAACACTGATTGGGGATCATTGATCTATTACCATCAAAATCATAATCCATAATCATTAATGTGGCGCCTATCAGAAAGGGTTAGGGTTTAGCATTCTAAGGGGGTTAATTATTACAGCTCGAATTTTTCTGGTCGAGCTTTAAAGGAGAAAACTCAAATTTTTATTATACCCCAGAGCTGCTTAAATATCCGAATCTAAAAATACCTGTTGAGGTCCTGTAGAAGTGAATGGATGTCCCTTTTCGAATTTGAATATGTAGTGGTCTTCGCTGGGTTTGTTACGATAATCCACAAAATTTGGAGTTTCCGGGAGTTAACTTGAAAAAATCAGCTGATTCAGGGTTCAAATCCGAATTTTTTCTCCCGCTTTTATTGAGGCTTTTTCTGAACCTTATTTTTTTTTTTCTATTTTCTTAATAAATTGCGATGGGAGCTTGGTCTAGTTTGTTTTATTAAAATTCTGAAAAAAAAATTTAGTTATACTAAATAACCTCCTACGTGTGTACCTTTCAATCTACATACCCACCATAAAGTTTAGCCCTCTGATGTAGATACCCACCCCCCCAGCATCAATGTCCAACATTAAGAGGGGGTAAAAACCCTTGCCAGCTGTGCAATTCTCTCTATCCAAGCTTCTTTTAAAGGTATTAAGGGAGTCTGCCATCCCAACATCACTAGACAGTATTGAACAGCCTCCCGCTCTCACAGTTAAAAAAAAAACATTTGCATTGCTTCAGCTAAGGATGCCTTCTCTACAGTATAACGGGTTGGCCTCTTTTGCTTTGTCCATCTCCAAGCCAATTCAATGCCTTTTTAAAAATGTTTTCCAGTAGTGATTTGCAGGTTGAGAAATACTTGGCACCCACCTGACCCAGTCTGGCCTGAGGTGCTCTAGGCTCCTAGGGCCCAAAGATCGGATCATAATGCTGCCAATATGGGCGGTCAGATCGCGGGACCGCATCTACGAACAGATGCGGACGCGATCTGATGGGATGGGATATCTGGCCGACTTTCGGGCTGATATCGATCAGGGAAGCTCGTCGGAGGGCCCAACACACGGTCCGATAAACTGCCAACTTGGTCTGTCGGCAGCTTTTATTTGCCCGTGTATGGCCACCTTAAGTTCAGGTTTGCCCAAGCACAGTAACTCTTATTAACAAATGAAAAGTAAACTCTGCTCTAGTGCATTGAAATTAAAACTGAATGACTCCTATGACTTATTGCTGATTTTCATCATTGCAGTTGTCTGTTAAAAGCATTTCTCTGCCCCCAAATCGTAAGTGACCCACCAGAAACCCTTTGTGTAATGACTGCGTTGATTATTTTGTGTACGCACAGAAGTTATTTAACTTTGCTATTATTTATTAAAAAGTTTGCACGTTGATGTGAAATAATAGGGTTATGTTTTAATATTGTCAGAAAATGTACTTATTGTTCTGATTAAAATATTCACTTCAAGTGGCAACTGTCAGATAGGATATTGTGATTCTGTATAGGAATGACACACTTTCATTCAGCCTCAGCTCATTTTATATAATCTTCTTACAGAATCCGATTCTGTAAAGGAAAGCCATACTCGGATTTTCACAAATTATCTTAATTTGATCTTTGGCCATTGGGTTTTTAAAGTACATCTAGGGTTAAGTGCTGATCAGATCCCGACTACAGACAGGTTTTGCTCTTGTTTGTGGTCATCGTTGTAGTGCAGTCCAGCTACAGACAATAGTTGGCACCTGAGTGCCTATCCAATCTGCATCCTAGGGAATATGAGCTTAGAGTTTTTTCTATAAAAACTGTAAATCCAAACGTCTGAAATTGGAACGGTTAATTAGCTGTTTCACTCATAAACTACTTGTATATATAAAGGAAAAGTTTAAAGAGGTCTTGTGCTAGGGCATGGGCATCAGGCCCATCCCAAGATTTTGGGTTTACTCAAAGCTTGCTTTGATAATAGCATATTCAAAATGACACTGCCTGTTTGATGTTAATGTGGATTCCAAAAGAATATAAGAGGGAATATTTAAAACATTTTTGTAGTGTGAGTAAAGTTTATTTTGCTGAAATAGCAGGATAGAATATGAATTATTTCTTACAGTGTCCCCTTTAAACATCCATCAAACACCGTTGCACCCTTCATTTGAGTTCTGTTGGAGATGCTGAGTTTGATATAGTTTTGTGGCAACTGTGAGATCTGAGAAGCAGACGATTTTTTGACGTATAAAAGAGGAACAGTTTTCAGGAAAGGAAGTATATATTTTGGTGGGTTTGGCATAACTGTGGTACGGGAGCTTTGAGATAACATGAATTTGTCAAGAAAAGAGTTGTACATGCAGAAAAGGGATGAGGACTGAACCTTGTAGTTCTCAAAAGGTCAGGTTTAGTGAAGTGGAATAAAAACCTGAATTTGAATGTGCAGTTTGAGAGATAAAAGAATAACCAAGAAAAAAACATGTACCTGTAGAACATGTGAATGCAGAGGTTTTATATGAAAATGATAACATTCTATATTAAAAGGAGATATGTGGAGTGAGTGTTAAGGTAAGGAAGGATGAGGGAAGTGGTTGGTTTTAGGAAAGGTGAAATGAAGAAAAGTGAGATAGATTGTTGCAATACAGCTATGGGACCTGTTATCCAGAATGGTTGGGACCTATGGTTATCTGGATAATGCAACTTTCCATAATTTGGATCTTCATACCTTAAGTCTACTAGAAAATCATGTAAACATTAAAGGGATACTGTCATCAGAAAACATGTTTTTTTCAAAACGCATCAGTTAATTGTCCTACTCCAGCAGAATTCTGCACTGAAATTTCTCAAAAGAGCAAACAGATTTTTTTATATTCAGTTTTGAAATCTGACATGGGGCTAGACATTTTGTCAATTTCCCAGCTGCCCCTGGTCATGTGACTTGTGCCTGCACTTTAGGAGAGAAATGCTTTCTGGCAGGCTGCTGTTTTTCCTTCTCAATGTAACTGAATGTGTCTCAGTGGGACATGGGTTTTTACTATTGAGTGTTGTTCTTAGATCTACCAGGTAGCTGTTATCTTGTTATCTGGTTACCTTCCCATTGTTCATTTGTTTGGTTGCTGGGGGGGGAAGGGAGGGGGTGATATCACTCCAACTTGCAGTACAGCAGTAAAGAGTGTTGGAGTTTATCAGAGCACAATTCACATGACTTGGGCAGCTGGGAAATTGACAATATGTCTAGCCCCATGTCAAATTTCAAAACTGAATATAAAAAAAATCAGTTTTCTCTTTTGAGAAATGGATTTCAGTGCAGAATTCTGCTGGAGCAGCACTATTAACTGATTCATTTTGAAAAAAATGTTTTTTCCCATGACAGTATCCCTTTAAACAAACTCAATAGGCTGGTTTTACTTCTGGTAAGGATTAATTATATCTTAGTTTGGATCAAGTACAAGGTACGTTTATTATTACAGAGAAAATGGAAATAATTTTTAAAATTTTGGATTATTTGGATAAGACTCTATGGGAAGACAGACAGGTAATTCGGAGCTTTCTGGATAACTGGTTTCCAGATAACTGATCCCATACCTGTATATGAGATGCTCAAATAGATTTTTTGGAAATTGTTTGAATTTTCATAAAAATACCCATAAGTAACCACTTTATAAATAGTATTTGAGCACTTTTCTGGTGTTACTGGCACTTCAATATGTGATGTACAATGCTATTTCTCTTTAATGATCACATGTTTTACTGGCACTGTGTTATGTATACTGGCGTTGTATTTACCCGAGAAACCAAGCAGTGATTTAAATGAGACTGAATTATGAAAAGCAAGATAAGCAATAAAAAGTAACAATACAATTGTAGCCTCAAACAGTTTTTTGGCTACTAGTATCAGTGACCCCCCCCCCCCCTGAAAGTTGGAAAGCAGCAGAAGAGGAAGGCAAATAATTCAAAAGCTATAAAAAAAATAAAAAAAAATAATGAAAACCAATTGCAAAGTTGCTAGGAACAGAACATTTTATTAAGCATACCTATACCAATACATGAGGAAAATATAGCCTTGTTAGAGCTTACATAACCAAAATTCACAAAATTACAAATGATTGTAGCATGTAGAGACCCCAAAAGTGAAACACTGCATACAAATGTTCATGGCTAAAACTTTGGCTGCTGCAAAATGAGCAGAATGCATGTTATATGCATTATTGCCCCAAAAAGTAATAATACTAATATGAAATAAGTTGAGTTTTAGTACATAACCCTTGATATGTTTTGCTTTAATTTAAGGCTTGTTCACCTTTAAATTTATTTAGTATTTATTAAGTGTAGGGTGATATTTTAAGACAATTTACAATTGGTTTTAATTTTTTATTACTTGTGTTCTTTGAGTTATTAGCTTTTTATTCAGCAGCTCTCCAGTTTGCAATTTTAGCAATCTGGTTGCTAGGGTTCAATTTACCCTTGCAATCATGCATTGATTTGAATAATAGACTTGAATATGATTAGGAGAGGGCCTAAATATAAAGATGTGTAATAAAAAGTAGCAATAACAGTAAATGTGTAGCCTTACAGAGCATTTGTTTTTTAGATGGGGTAGGTGACCCCCATTTGAAAGCTGGAAACTCAGAAGAAGAATGCAAAAAACACAAAAACTATAAAGAAGAAAAAATTAAGTCCAGTTGAAAGGGTGCTTAGCATCAGTGTCGGACTGGGAGACCAGGGGCCCACCAAGAAAATTTAGACCAGGGGTCCACTCTCAGTACTATTATTCTTCCTCTCCTCACTCAACCTCTATTCTCCTAGTCTCTTTAGTTATACATACTATAACCTATTATTCTATCTATTTAGCCTCTTTGTTCTCATAGAAATAGGGAATGGCAATGAAATAGGTCAAATGTTTAGCAGCATGAGGGCCCACTGACACTTGGGCCCACCGGGAGTTTTCCTGGTATCCTGGTGGGCCAGTCCGAAACTGCTTAGCATTAGCTTTTCTATAACATACTAAAATGTAACCTAAAGGTGAACAACTCCTTTAACATCCTTATTATTATTAATACTATTTTAATTTATCTATAGAAGTCATTAAAGCCCCTGTAATTAGGACATTGAATTACACAGAGTCAGTTTCACAGGAAACCCTTGAAATTTGTTTAAAAGCGAAGCTTCTCTAAATTAACCTGATGCCCATGGCTTTCCGGTGGATATTGTATCAGACAGAGATTCCCAGTTTGTGTCCAAGTTCTGGCGGCCCTTGTGTCACCCTCAATCCAACTGGGGGGCTGAGAGAGTAAACCAAGCGCTGGAACAGTTCCTGAGAAGTCATTTATCCCTCAAGATGATTGGGCTGATCTACTTCCCTTGGCTGAATTCTCTCATAACAATGCTTGTTTCAGCAGCTGATGATCATGTCAGCCATTTATTCGGGTACCAAAGTCAATTTGGAGAAAAGTTCCTTGTCCCACAAGAACTATGCCGATCTACTCCCTTATATAAAATTGGGGACAATTGTGGCTTTCTACGAGAAACATTCATCTTGAAGTTCCTTCCCCCAAGTTGGGTCCAAAGTTTATTGTGGAGATTGTTAAACATGTGGCTGTCAGACTCCAGCTTCCCCTTGAGATGCGGATCCTAATGTGTTCCATGTGTCTCTGGTGAAACTGACAATTGCTAATTGCTTCTCTTCTGAGCAATCCCCTCCTTCTTCTGTCACTGTAGATGGTCAGGAATACAAGGTAGAGAAGATTTTGGACTCTAATCTCTAGAGGGTCTCTAGAATGTCTGATCCGATGGAAAGGTTTCGGTCCCAAGAATGTGTTCCTGGATAAAACATGCTGATGTTCACGCTCCTCGACTGGTACGGGAATGTGGTGATCCAGTGGCCCCACCTGGAGGAGGGGGTACTGACAGGAGCGCCCGATGGTGCTCCGGTCTCCAGTGGCACCGCGTCCAAGATGTCGGTCACCCATAACCCACGGGGGATGACGCCCACGCGATGATGTCACGGGCTTGGTGTAAAAATTTGAAATAAGAGGACACCAAGGTCACGGGTTCAATGCCTGATTATAGGAATTGCTGACTTGTGTTACTGGTTCCTGGTGTTCCTAAATTGCTGATTCCTGACCCTCTGCTAAGACCCTGATTCTGATCCTTGCTGCCTGCCTATTGAACTCTTGCCAGAACTTGACTACGCTTACGCCTGACCCCTTTGGATACCACAAACTTGGATTTAACCCCTAAGCTTCCTCCTTGGTCCGGACTTCTACGATAGGAGCCGATAGACCCCTGACAAACAGAACTTGAAAAAAAACACCTTGCTTAAAGAAAGATGTCAAATTGAATTGTACTGCTAAAGCATCAGCTGAACTTAATGCTGTTGAAAACAAGTTCCACGCCATAAAACCAGATCAAAATACAAGGCAAGTATTCTTAAGCCCTTCTACCAGATACCATGGATCAAAGACTTTCTAATGGATTTAGCACACTGAGAGCTAGACCAAAAAAATAACAATCCACCAAGATATATAGTTGGACTGCATTATTTCAACATGAAATAGGTAATCGGTAGAGTGGTTCAGGACAACCTGTTGGAAATGGATAGTATTTGCCAAAGAGTCTTTACTGATTTAATGCAAATAACCCTACAAAAGTTAAGAGGCATTAAAGCCACTTAAACTCTTCTATATTAACACAATCGAAGAAGTGGGGAGTCATTTAATCTGACAAATATATCAATATACATCATGAGTGAAATTCCTCCAGTCTCTATTCATTTCTATGGGATTTATCAAAGGGTGACTTTTCACTTTCATCCATTGATAAATACTCTGTTAAAAAATTCCATATACATGAATGGAGAGTGGTGGAATTGCAGTCTAGTGGACTGTGGTCATCTATAACTTCACTCTTTGATAAATATACCCCAAGGGCTGTAGTTCAATGAGGGGGTTTATTAAAGAGCTTTTTTTCTCTCTCTTTAGTAGAGATGGTAGTAAGGGTAAAAACAACAGTGGGCAATTATTGTGCTGAAACAAGAATGTGCCTTCTCTATAGAGTTACCACAATTTAAAAGAATTGTTCACCTTCCAACACTTTTTTTTTAGTTGTTCTTTTCAGATTAATTACAGAAAGAGAATTTTTTCAATTATGCTATGTTTTCTATTTGTGACCTTTTTTCTAATATTTAAGTTTAAAGTTTAATTTTTCACTTTATTATGTCTTTCTGAAGCAGCTCTGGAAGGGGGGTCACATTGATACATAAATTGATAACATTTCTTATCGTTGGCCCTACTGAGCGGAATCTCTGAGTTTCATTAAAGGCAGCTGTTAAAATTTTGCAAATTCTAAGAAATGTATCTACTAATGTAGAAAATTGTAACCGTTCAACAGAACCTGCACCTGGATTACTGAGCTGGGTTTTTCTTAACCCGAACCCGCACCCAACACAACCCAAGCTGCCAAAAGGGACGGGGCATGTTGAGCTTGCACCTATAAAAAAGAAGCAGGAAGCCAGCAGTATAAGGTCGCGGGTGGGTCTGGGTTCAGCTCTCCCCGCCCGCGACATTATACTGCAAATGGAATACTGAGGTGGACCGGAACCCACCGGTCCCATGGGTATTGGACCAGCCGCATGTCACTACTGAGCTGCCATTTTAAAACACCAGGGAACATTAAACTTCAATATTGGCAAAAAGGTGAAAAATGGAAATCAATTTAATTTTTTTTTAAACAACTGAACTCAAAACTTGACACTTGAGTGTTTGAAAAGTAGACAACGATTTAAAGGAACTTGTCATGAATGTCATTCTAGCTTTGGTTTCACTGGAACCATGGTTACAAGCCCAAACAGCCTCAGACTATTATTCTTTCTCCATCAAACTTCTCAGATGTCTATACACATTTGGGCAGGCATCTCCCCATAACACAGATTCATCTGTCAAACTGATGGGAAAATGCATTTAATCACAGTGCTTGTTTCCAGACTGCTTGTTTCCACTGCTCCAGTGTCAAATGATTGCAACATTTACACCTCTCCAGATAATGCTACGCTGTGATCATGGTGATTTTTGACTTGTGTACAGCTGCTCGCCAATAAAACCCCATACATTCAACCAATAGTCTTTACTCGACTTGATGTTTTTAAAAAGAAATTGGAACCTGACAATGAGTATGAAAACTGAGGACATACTTTTAGTGGTACTGTCCAGATACTTTTGCCCATATTGTGTATATCTGGCAGACCTAGGTCTGCAGTGTATTCAGAGTAGGATTAGGGGCTATCCAGGCCATTTTGCCTCACAAGATGGCTCCCCCTTCCCACGGCACTCACCTTTTCAGCACTGGAGTGGGTCGGGGGGGTCCATGTTGCTTGTGCAGACAAAAGAGCCGAAATTCAGCTCTTAAAGTTACCAAGAGCATCAATTTTGCAGTCTCTGTTTCAGTACATTTTCAGAAGGATGTGTGTGCAGGTTTTCTTGAACTATGTCTATAATAAATTATATATATTCCTTTTGTGGTTAACAGAAAAGGAATGCTATGGTTTTTTGTTGGTTGCAACTGTCAGCAGTTATGTTCACTGATGTCGTAATTTTGGGCCATGTTCTTTAGTATACTTCATAAAAAGGAAGGCACACAATGAATTATATGTTTTTTTCCAGTAGCAAAGAAAAACAAAAAACGTTATGTGAAAAATCCAGACAGCTTGATTTATTAAAACTAGGTTTATATGACATTTTTAAAGATTAGTGCACATTTAGTTTGTTATAAGGGCATATGTCTTGTGCAAATTGGATCCGAGTGCTGTGGCACAATAACAGTCATTTAATCAACAGAGCTCAGTTCAAAAGCTTATTGTCCCTTTGGACACGGCTTGTTGGACTAAAAGGCTCAATAGAAAATGTAGAAATTTCACTTTAGAAAATGTCTGTAGATGGGATACAGTTTACACTGTAGAGACAATCAGTTCATTATTATTTTTACAAAAATTAATGTATGCTAAGTACCAAGAATTCTATTGCTGTAAAATATAATTATAGAATGATATAATATCATAGAATTATAATGATTTTTTTCAAGCATTTCCTATTTTCTGTGATGCCACAAGAAGTTGTTCTCTGTTAATGTTTAGTATGAGAGTGATGGCAGTGATATTCAGAGAAAATTTGCAATCGGTTTTAATTTTTTATTATTTGTAGTTTTTGAGTTATTTAGCTTTTTATTGAGTAGCTCTCGAGTCTGCAATTTCAACAATCTGTTTGCTCGGGTCCAAATTACCCTAGCAACCATGAATTGATTTGATTTAGAGACTAGAATATGATTAGGAGAGGGCCTGAATAGAAAGATGAGTAATAAAAAGTAGCAATTACAAAAATGGGTTGCCTTAAAGAGCATTTGCTTTTTTAGATGGGGATGATGAACCACCCCTTTAACGGTTACTGTAAGTGGTACAGGAATGGGATGCATTATCTGGTAACCCATTATCCTGAAAGCTACGAATTATGGAACTGCAATCTCCCATAGACTCCATTTTATCCAAATAATCTAAATTTTAAAAAAATATATTTCCTTTTTTCTCTGCTAATAAAACAGTACATTGTACTTGATCCAAACTAATATATTACTAATCTTTATTGGATGCAAAACCAGCCTAAGTTTATTTAATGTTTACATAATTTTCTAGTACACTTAAGGTATGAAGATGTAAATTGCAGGACGATCCTGGATAACAGGTCACATACCTGTAATTTTAAAACTCATTCTGCGCCTTGCAGCTGGTCTTTATCAGTTGGCATAGATTGTCAGTCACTGTTTGTTCCAGCACATGATGTATTTCTATCCTTTGCAAATCTGCCATGACTGTGGGCACAGATTTTCTGGCTGCACTTTGCCAAACAACAGTTTTCAGACATCCTGCAGCCAGTTCTTTGGAATTAGCACAGATTATAAACTTCAGTAGATAGTTAAATATAGTATAGTAATGTTGCTAAATTACTATCTTAATTAAATTTCTTTACTATGTTGACTGTAGTACAGGTATGGGATCAGTTATCTAGAAACCATTATCCGAATTACAAAATGGCCATCTTCAATAGACTTCATTTTTTCCAAATAATCCACATTTTTAAAAATGATTTCCTTTTTCTCTGTAATCATAAAACAGTACCTTGTACCTGATTCAAACCGACATGATTTTCTAGTAGACTTAAGGTATCAAGATCCAAATTAAAGAAAGATCCGTTGTCTGGAAAACCCCAGGTCCTGAGCATTCTGGATAACAGGTCCCATACCTGTATTTCACTATAGCTCCAATGACCTGTTTGCCAAAAAAGTTTTAAAGTGTGATTCAAAGGAAGTTGCTTCTTTGATGCAAATGGTTAAAACTTTACTGACACTTCTGTGTTACCGAGGGCCAAAGTTTTCTGGCCTACATGGTGGAGGGGTGAAAATGGAAGCCAGTGTTGACCACTCCATGTTTTAAACCACACCCACTTTAAACCACAACCTTTTTAAACCACACCCATGTTACCACAAGACCATATCCACATTAATTGTGGTAGCTCATCAAAAAACCAAATGGTTGTTGTTGCAGGGATATCACTTATCACTCATATGGGAAAAAAGTTGTCATATTAAGACCTATGCTTAAATCCATATACCTCCTCACCCCCTGTGGATAACACAGCACCCCAGCACATGATTAAACACCCTTTGGCCCCAAATTTATTTTCAAATGCTAACAAACCCCAAGAACAAGTGCCAGGCTTATGTTCCACAGGCAGATCAGGGCACACACAGGCAGAGCAGGGCACACACAGGCAGCATAGGGAAGGCAGAAAAGAGCAGGAGACAGGGAAACCCAAGTGTGAACAGGTGAACAATGTGGGCAGTTTCTGGTCTGGGTCTCAGGTGTGAACAGTATAGGGTTTTAGGGGTGTGAACAATAGAGGTGTCACAAGTGTGAACAATGCATGGGAATCACAGTTGTGAACAGGGGATTAGTCTGAATTTGAGGTTTAAACAATGCAGGGGCCAGTTAATCTCTGTAGTGATACCATTTAAAGGTTACACATGGTAAACAAACACAGCAGGTTAGGTGGGGGGCCACACAAGGAGGGGTCGCAGGCCGCCAGTTGGACAGCCCTGGACTTAATGATATAGTGCCACTAATGGGATTTTGCTTTTTTTGCCATCATCTTAAAAAGTTTCATAAAAACATTGTGAGAAACTGTCAGGGCTGCAAAGCACAGGTCAAGGTATGCAGCAATCAGAATAAGAATAGGAAAAACAATAACTAAATTAGCTACATGTAGTTGTAAAAGTAAATTTGGTTACAAAAAATTATATTTATTTTGATCCAGTGGAAGTCTCCCTCAATAAAAGTTAAAAAAAAAACGGATCAATAGAATGATTCCCCAATCAAGCTTACATATTTTGCTGGGAGTGCTTTTTGGAAAATAAATACAATTTGGGACATATGACATACACCATTCATGTGATTAAGGGGAAATCTGAGTATGCATAGCGTCCAGGGTGCTCTTACTGCTCATGCATGGATCGACAACCAGATACAGGTATATGATCTATTATCCAGAATGTTTGGGACCTGAGATTTTCTGGCTAACGGGATACTTAATTTGGATCTCCATATCTTTAGTCTACAAAATCATTAAAACATTAATTAAACCCAACAGGATTGTCTTGTCTCCTATAAGGATTATTTACATTTTAGTTGGGATCAAGTACAATGTATTGTTTTATTACAGAGACATGGGAATTTTTATTTAAAATTTTAATTATTTATTTCAAATTGGAGTCTATGGGAGATGTTTCTGTAATTTAGAGCTTTCTGGATAACAAATCACTTATTTGTATTCTGAAAGGAGGGTGAGCGGAATCAATTCTTATAACACTTTACATGAAATCCAAGCCAGTGCAGAGACAGTATTCAAAACTATATGAGGAGTACTAATGGAGTCCTAAAATGGGGTTAAAGCCAAAAAATGGCCTATCAATACCAGTCAAAACTGCATGTCTAATGCACTTTTCCCACTGATATTAAAGGGTTGGCTCACCCTTAAGTTAACTTTTAGTATGTAATAGAATGGTTAATTCGAAGCAACTTTTAAGTTTGTCTTCAATTTTTCTTTTACATAGATTCTAAATTGTTGTCTTCTAATTACTCTTTCCAATTTTGCAATAGGGTTCATTGACTCCATATGCTCTGTAAGACTACAAATTAATTGATATTGCTACTTCTTATTACTCATCTTCTATTCAGGCACTCTCTTCTTCATATTCTAGTCTCTTATGCAAATCAATGAATGGTTGCTAGGGTTATTTGGACCCAAACAACTAGATTGATTCAACTGCAAATTGGAGAGCTGCTAAATAACTCAAAAACCACAAATAATAATAAATCAAAACCAACTGTAAATTCTCTTAAAATATCACTCTCTGCATCATACTAAAAGTTAATTTAAAACAGCCCTTTAATAAAACCCTGTGACTAGCAGGTAGTTAACTGGTAAATTGGGTCACTATACTGTATACTGCTACAATAAATAAATAAAAAACTAGTGTGACATGGATTTATGCTTGCTAAGTTGCCATTAATTACACAATACATCTTTACACAGAAACAGTAAATTAAAAGTTGAATTTTTTTTTAAATTGTTGAAAAATAGGAATTTAGTAAAACTCTATGGAAAATGAAATTTCTGCATTTCAGATCATTAAAGGGGTAGTTCACCTTTAAATTAACTTTTACTATGATTTAGAGAGATATATTCTGAGACAATTTGCCATTACTTTATTTTTTTTTATTGTTATTTAGCTTTTTACTCAACAGTCCTAGTTGCAGTTTCAGCAATATGGTTGCTAGGGCCCAAATTACCCTAGCAATCATGCATTGTTTTCAATAGGAGAGGGCCTGAATAGAAAGATGAGTAATAGAAAGTAGCAATAACAATACATTTGTAACATTATAGAGCAGGGGTCAGCAACCTTTACTATCAAAAGAGCCATTTTGCCCCTCTCCCACAAAAGGAAAATAGTCTGGAGCCGCAAAACATAACACGGCTTATAAACTTTTTTAACCTTTTTTTAATTTTAACTGTTGCAACAACAGAATACAACAAACAGAAGTGCATTGTGTATATGCAGGGCTACTTTGAAATAAATTGAACACTGAATACCCCTATTAAATGCTAGTGTTCTCATCTGTTTAATTTGACTTCTGTTTCTGAAGCTCCATGCTGATCTTCCCTCTCTTGTCTTGAGTGTGTGACCACGGTAAGGACCATGATGAATCATCTTGCTGTGGCTCAGTCTTGCCTGTCACTCCTGGGACGTCTATACAGCCCTCGCACCTGCTGGCGGCTTCTTGAGTGTGCTTACTGCGGTCGCACACTCAAGAAGCCACCAGCAGGGCTGTAAATACGACCTAACAGGCAAAGCGGCAAGACTGAGCCGCAGCAAGCAGGATGAAGAGCCGCATGCGGCTCTAGAGCTGCAGGTTACCTACCCCTGTTATAGAGCATTGGTTTTTAGATGGGGTCATTTGAAAGCTAGAAAGAGTCAGAAGAAGGTAAATAATTCAAAAACTATTAAAAAACAGAAAAAAATAAAAGCTTCATAGAATTAGCCATTCTATAACATACAACTTCACAGGAAACTACCCCTTTAATCCGAGACCTGTACTTTTTACCTTTGGAAATTAATTTCCCATTTACTGTGTCATTTGTTGATACAAAGAAATTGTTTCTGTTTTCATGTATGGTTAAGTATATGTTACCCCTCTAGTAGTTATAATAGTGTGAACCTAGAAGAGAGGCAAGTTATAGGAAAACAATGCTATGGCTTCCACCTCTGCAGATCAGAATGTAAGAGGTGGATGTCTGTTCTTGGCACTCCATGAGGATAATAAAGGTGTGTGTAGGTGGACTTAGTATTCATTCTGATTGCTGCCTGTGTTGGATCTAACTTTTCTAATTCAAAGCTGTCTTAATAACCTGTAGTTGATAAAATGATTTGCGCACTGCTCTTTTTTGTGTGACCACCACAGAAATGAATACAAATATGGAGATTTGAAATCTTTGTGCTCGCAGATTCTAAACTGTTAAGGTTGCTAAGAAACGGATGTAGAGTGGTTGAAATTCCTCTCATATTATTTAACCTTGGTATTTCTTGTTCATTTACTTTGCTGCAGATGAAAAGAATTCCTTTAATATTGTTAAATATTGATGGAAAGATGCTTTGTGGTAAAGCTGTTTTTATAAGTATATTGTAAAAATTAGTCTTATGATGAATATAGCTTAAGCAAAATAATATTTTTTTATATTTCCATTGTGAGTAGTGAATGCTATTAGAGTATACATACTACTTAATACACTATTGTAAGGTTTTTTTATACTGCTGGAAGAACATATATACATAAACTGCCTCTGCTATGGTTAGATTTCTTGAGAGTATTATTTCCTTTACTTCTGATATCTTGCTCTTAAGATGGTTTCAATAGCCATTAACATCATCAATATAATGGTTCCATAAATAAATGAAATTGCTAGTGATGATGAAAATGGAATGAGAATTTACAAAATTAATAATTAAAAATGGCATATCACAATGTAATAAAGTTCGTTAGATTGTAAGTCTTAATTGTACATTGTACATTTTTTTAAACCTGCTTGAAGGTGCCATGTTTTCTTTTCCAGCAAAATAATTGCTATTTTAGGAAGATGCTTTATTACATGCACTGGGAAAATGTAAAAATGGGCAAACTTTTTGTTACTGTCGGTTTAGTTGCAATGTTTTTGAAAACATAAATATTAACTATGCACAAAGGGCAAAAATCTTTATAAATAGAAAAATTTTATCATTGCACATATTATTCCATTTATGCCAATTATTATATACTAATTATTCATGAGCAGAGTTATACACACATTGGGGGTTATGGCTAAAATCTGAATTTATCTCATATTCTAGTAAAAAAAACAGCAACCAAGCTACCATGCCCGATTTTAGCTTATTTATTAATAAAAAAACTTGCGGCAAAACACGATAAAATCGAATGTAAACTCGACTTGCTCAAATTTTTTGGCTTTTTCTTTTATTGCTCAGATTTTTCAGACTTTTTCCCAAATTGCTAGAATTTTTCGAGTTTTTGCCTGAAAACCCTGAAAAAGTCAGATGTTTGGGCTAAACCCAGCGCAGACAAAGGAAACTTCAAATTGAGATATGTGCCTCAGCCATTGACTTATACAGGACCACGACAGGTCTACGATGGCAGATTTTCAGATTCTGTCATTTTGCAGTATCCGGGTAAAATAAATCTCAAAAATGTGAGTTTTTTCCCTCTAAAAATTTGAGTTTTCTAGGGGGGAAAAAAACTCGAATTTTTCGAGATTTTAACATTTACATTTTAATAAACAAACCCACCTGTGGTGTTTTGCAGCAGTTGAAAATGTCCTACATGCTGGAACAGTGATACCAAAAGCAAGCTGAAGTGCACTTTTCAACCACTGTTGTCATGTACATGAACTCATTTGCTTCTTCAAGAGAGTCTATCACAAGTGGAAAGGTTCAGTTGTATAAAATCCTGTCAATAGTGCACCCATATAAACCGAAAAATCATAATAACTATAGAGAGAGAGAGAGAGAGAGAGAGAGAGAGAGAGAGAGAGAGAAAGAGAAAGAAAAAGAGAGAAAACTTTAATTGCTTCTGAAAATCTGTGCAGATCTGCTGTTAACAGTTCTTGTTCCCCAGACTCATAAATATTTATTTGTAAAGCTGTTGTTTTAGCTGTTAATTTTAGGGGAATTATAATAATGCTTTCTTTAGAATGATGCCAACTGGGCTGTCTGTTGGTTTCCTCTGCATTACTATGCACATAATAAAAGCTGTCTGTCATCACGTATTGGATAGGTAAAATAATAGCATATATGCCAACAGGCAAGTTTAGAAGGGTCATATAAAACACTGTATGAGATCTCATTTATTCATCCTTCCTGTCCTAAACCGGAGCAAGTGTTAGATAAGCATTTGCTTGTTGTATTAATATTTATAAACATGACTGCTGTATCATTCCCCATAAACCTCTGTTTCTTAACCTTATGTATCCAGAGGTTGATTCACTGCAACTCCTAACACTTTACATGATTATTCTTTAAAGGGGCGGTTCACCTTCCAAACACTTTTTTCAGTTCAGTTGTTTTCAGACTATTCCTCAGAAATAAAGACTTTTTTCAATTACTTTCCATTATTTACTTTTTACAGTTTTTCCAAAATATAATTATAAAGTTGAATGTTCGTGTCTGGTGTTTGAGTCTGGCAGCTCAGTAATTCAGGTACAGACTCTGAACTGTTACAATTTTGCAACATTTTGATACATTTCTCAGCTGTATCTCTGGAGTATTAGCAACTATTGTATCAATTCTAACAGCTGTCTGTAATGAAACCCAGAGATTCTGCTCAGCAGGGACAAAGATAACAAATGTATCAACTAAATGTTTCAATTTAGAACAGTTTACAGGGTCGACCCCCCTCCCAGAGCTGATTTAGAAGGTGAAAAATTACACTTTCCACTTCAATAATAGAAAAACGGTGACACATAGAAAATACAAAGTAATTGGAAAAAGTTGTTATTTCTGGTGAGGTGAATGCATGCTGGGAACTTTAGTCCAGCAACATCTGGGGACCCAAAGTTAAAGGTGAGGTTCACTTTCTAAACACTTTTTTTCAGTTCAGTTGTTTGCAGATTGTTCACCAGAAATTAATACTTTTTCCTAGTCACCCATGGCAGCTATTCACCAATGGGTTAAATCCACTCACCAGGCCAATGGACAGGATCCTCCCCAAGCAATTTAAAAGCGCCCGCCCCCTTATACTCACTGTCTTTTTTTTCCTGTCCACGGGCTGATGGTGCAGGTGGATGATTCCCAGCAGTAAGGGGGCTCTCTGCTCTCTCTCTCGGTTCCCCCTTACAGTAGCTGAAGTCCCAGTAGCTCCCCCTGAGTTGGGGTTAGCAAGGGAGGGACCAGGCGTTTGCGTGGAGGCATCCTGGGTCCAGCCGTACCTCCCGTAGTATGCGGGTTAGGGAGGCAAAGGAGGTGTTGCGCAGTGTGGCGCCGAAACCGGAAGTGACGTCACGAATGCCGCGAGAATTTCCCATACTAGGCTGTATGCGGAGCGCTGGAAGGGGCGGAAGTACCTCAGGCGCCATTTTGGATTCTGGCAGCATGGCAAACCGGAAGTGGGGGTTTTCGCGCCTGAGATGCGCCAAACAGTATTTTAGTGCGTTTCAGGTAGGCAGGGACGCCCTTCTTTAAAAGTTTTTGTTGCTGCTTGTGACGCTGGGTCCTGCAGGAGCCTGTTTATTCTGCTGATACAGGTATGTGCAGTAGGATTATGCTACCAGGAGATTTTTTGTTTGTCTAGGAGATAGACTAAAAGTTTGTTTTTATGCAGCACCTCTATGGAGTCGGGAATGCCGGGCAAACCACCTCACCCCAAAGGGAAAAGGTGAGACATGTCCTAATGCCTGTGTGCTAAGAGAGAGAATTGTGCAGGAGGTTAATATTTGTTTTTTTCTATATAATTACACAGCCTTCCTGCCACTGAAAAGAAAGACAAAACGCCAGAAAAGGCTACGTCAGTTCAAGCTCAAGGAGAACCAGGAGTGTCAGCTTCTCTTGAAAATCAAGCTTTTGCTGAATCTTTGGCTGTGGTCATTAAGCAAGCGGTGGTGCAAGGTTTTCAGGAAGTAGCGACTTCTAAAAAGATTGCAAGACATGGTTACTCCAGACAAATAGATTCCCTTTCTGAGGTTTCGGAGGGAGAACTTTCGGAAGATTCAGAATTAGATTCTCCTTTAGGTTCGGAAGAAGGGGAGATTGACATGGAGGAGGACTCCAATTTTGATCTGGCAGTGATCGATCCTCTGATAAAAGCAGTTAGGCAGACGCTGACCTTCCCCATGGAACCTGCCAAATTATCTTCAGCTGATAAGTTGTTCCCGTCTCTAAAGAAGAGGTCGGTATGCTTTCCAGTTCACGCCTCAATTAAAGATATTATTATGGCA
The DNA here is from genome assembly GCF_017654675.1 of Xenopus laevis. Classification (NCBI taxonomy): domain Eukaryota; kingdom Metazoa; phylum Chordata; class Amphibia; order Anura; family Pipidae; genus Xenopus; species Xenopus laevis. The sequence continues at coordinate 67,647,916 of NC_054381.1, forward strand.
GAATGGAAAAAAACAGAAAAAAGACCTCAGACTGCAGGAAAATTTCTTAAGAAATATCCATTCGCAGAAGAGGATTCGAAATTTTGGGATTCATCCCCTAAGGTGGATGCAGCGGTTGTGAGACTGGCAAGAAAGACCACCTTACCGGTGGATGATGCGGCAGCTTTCAGAGAACCGATGGAGAAAAAGATTGAATTTAATCTTAAAAAATCTTTTGGAGCAGCAGGGGCAGCCTGTAGACCGGCAGTGGCACTCACTTCAGTTTCGCGAGCCTTAAAGGTGTGGCTGGCTGAGGTAGAAGAAGCAATCTCGTCTAATGTAAAAAGACCTAAAGTGTTGGAAATGCTGGCTGACTGTAAATTGGCGGTTGATTTTATGTCAGAAGCTTCTATTGATCTAGTCCACTTTATGGCAAGATCCATGGCACTATCGGTGGTAGCAAGGAGAGCGTTGTGGCTTAAACCTTGGGCAGCAGATGCAGCCTCAAAATCCAACTTATGCCAACTGCCATTTGAGGGAGAAATGTTGTTTGGAGAGAGATTGGATACAATCATCAAGAAAGTATCTGGAGGAAAAAGTGTGTTCCTTCCTCAGGAAGGAAGAAACAAAAGGATGAGGTTTGATACATCTTTTCACAGAGAGAAGGAGAGATCATTTAGAACATCCAAACAATATAAGCCAGGGAAAGAATTTAACAGACAGTCGTCATGGAGATCGGGCTGTCAAAGCTCAAGAGGCAATTTCAGGAGATCGAGAGGTTTCTCCACCTCAGGCTCAACGGCTCAGCAGCAATGAGGGTGTCTTGGCTCAGACGAAATTAGGAGGCAGATTGGCGCTATTCGCTCAGGTCTCGGCCAGAAACATTCAAGATCGCTGGGTATGCTATACAATAGAAAGAGGTTTTTATTTAGAGTTTTCAAAAATTCCCAAAGAAGATTATTTTATAAGTTCATCTTTGCAGGAGTCAGAAGAAGCGCAAAGTCTGTTCCAGGAGTACATGGATCAGCTATTTGCTTCCGAGGCAATAGAAGTCGTTCCTCCTTTCGAACGAAGAAGGGGGTTTTATTCAAGATTGTTCCTAGTAAAGAAGGCTTCAGGCGCTATGAGGCCAGTATTAGACATGAGGAGTCTAAACAAGTTTCTACAAAAAAAGAAATTCAAGATGGAATCCCTAGCATCAGTGATACAGGCGATCTCGGTTGGGGATTGGCTCACCAACATCGACTTGAAGGATGCGTATTTTCATGTGCCAATTTGTCAGGACCACAGAAAGTTTCTGAGGTTCGAAGTGGGAGGGGTACATGTGCAATTCAAATGTCTCCCATTTGGCCTGTCGCAATCCCCAAGGGTGTTGACAAAGATTTTGGTGACATTAATAGCCGAATTAAGGAAGGAAGGAATTTCAGTCTTTCATTACTTAGACGATATTCTGGTAACGGCAAGAACAAAGAGAGAGGCAGAGATTCAAACAACGAGGGTGTTGGAATCGCTAGAGCTACACGGCTGGATAGTGAATTTGGAAAAGAGCAGTCTAGTTCCATCAAAGTCTCTCGTATTTTTAGGGGCTCTTTTCCAGACACAAAGGAATTTGGTAAGTCTTCCTCTTCTAAAACAAAGGAAGATTATTCAGGCGATAGAAGACTTCAGAAGTCAGGAAGTAGTCTCAGTGCGCCAGTGTTTGAAGATCATGGGATTGATGTCCTCAACGATCCAGATCGTAAAATGGTCAAGGTGGCATTCAAGACCATTACAAAATTTTGTGCTCAGAAAAGTGAAAAATCCTCAAGAAAACCTACGGGAAAAATTGACTCTGTCTCAAGAATTAAAAAACGTCCTAAGTTGGTGGTGTGTTCCAGAGAATTTAGGAAGAGGTACCCCACTAGAGGAGCCAGACTGGATAACAGTTACAACAGATGCATCAGGAGTCGGCTGGGGAGCCTACATAGGAGATGTATGCGTTCAAGGTTCTTGGGAGTTAAGTCACGTATATCATAGAGTTAAAGGCAATAAAAGAAGCTCTATTAGCCTTGGCAGACCATCTGAAAGGAAGAAGTGTAAAAGTGTTTTCCGACAATACCACAGCGGTGGCCTATGTGCAGAAGCAAGGAGGTACAAGAAGCCTGGTCTTGTCGGAGGAAGTAAAACCAATTTTTCAGTGGGCAGAGTCTTGCCTAGAAAATATCACTGCAGTACATCTTCCAGGAATAGAAAACCAAAAAGCAGATTTTCTAAGTCGAAGTCGCGTGGATCCGGGAGAGTGGAGTCTGCACGAGGATATCTTTCAAGATCTGGTAGATACTTGGGGAGTACCGGAGATAGATGCCATGGCTACCATTCACAACAGGAAATGCAGAAGGTTTTTTTCCAGATTCCCATGCGCAGAAGCAGAAGCCGTAGATGGTCTAAGGCAGGACTGGTCAAGAGAGCTAATCTTTGTGTTCCCTCCAATTCTCCTGGTCTGGAAGGTCCTAAAGAAAATAGAGCGGGAAAAGGCCAATGCTATAGTAATAGCACCATACTGGCCAAGAAGACCTTGGTTTCATCTTCTACACAGACTGTCCTTAGGACAGCCCAAGCAGATTCCGAGGTTCCCAGGTTGGTTGTCTCAGGGATTAGTTCAGTTTCACAAGGAAGATCACCTTTGCTTGACGGCCTGGAGGTTGAGAGGAGGAGACTGAGAAAACTAGTGTGCAAGGAGAAGTTAGTAGATTTTCTGTTGAATGCAAGGAAAAGATCTACATCTACACAATACTATAAGATCTGGGAGACGTTTGTGAGATCTATGGTGGCAGAGGGGCGAGACCCAGGTTGTCCTTCAGCATCGATGGTGGTCGATTTTTTGTTCGCTGGTTATGAGAGAGGCCTTCATTTAAGTACCCTCAAAGTGCAGGTGTCGGCTATTTCAGCACTCTCAGGAAAAACTTGGGCGGTAGATCCGTTGGTCCAGAGATTCTTCAATGCCTTTAAGAGGGTAAAACCACGGATCCGAAGCTTTTCGCCTCCCTGGGATCTTCCGTTTGTCCTAGACAGTTTGACAAAGCCACCTTTTGAGCCTTTAGAGGACGTTTCCTTATGGAATCTTACACTTAAGGTTGCTTTTCTAGTTGCCGTGACGTCAGCATGCAGAGTGGGCGAGCTGGCAGCATTATCAGCTCTGGAGCCATTCACTGTAATTTATGAAGACAAAGTGGTTTTGAGACCTACTTTCAAATTTCTTCCAAAAGTGATATCTGACTTCCATATGGATTTAGAAGTTACACTTCCTTCATTTTGTCCTTCGCCAAAGTCAGAAAAGGAGAAACAATGGCATAAACTGGATTTGGTCAGAGCCCTCACAATATACCTGGATAGAACAAAGTCATGGAGAAAGTCGGATCATTTGTTTGTGATTCCTGGTGGTTTCAGAAAGGGGAAAACTCCATCTAAGAGGACGTTGAGTTCTTGGATAGTGGCAGCAATTGCGAAGGCGTACAATGCAGCTGGCAGGAAGGTTCCCCGGGGATTGAAAGCCCATTCCACCCGAGCTCTAGCAAGTTCCTGGGCGATGGAGGCCAAGGCATCGCCAGAAGCGATTTGCAAGGCGGCGAGATGGTCCTCCATCAATACATTTATTAAGCATTATAGATTGGATGTTCTTTCCTCCCAGGAAACAAAATTTGGGAGAAAGATTTTGCAGTCTGTTGTGAATATTTCAAAATAAAGTGTGTTATGTTACTGCATTATGTGTCAAGTGTCAAGTCCCTCCCTGTAGCTTTGGTAGTTCCCATTGGTGAATAGCTGCCATGGGTGACCAGGAAAACAGGAAATTTTTTATTACTTACCGTAATTTCTGTTTCCTGGTCACTTTCCATGGCAGCATTCACCAAAAAACTACCCACCCCTTGTTTTTGTGTGAGCTGTTCAACTAAGACAGTGAGTATAAGGGGGTGGGCGCTTTTAAATTGCTTGGGGAGGATCCTGTCCATTGGCCTGGTGAGTGGATTTAACCCATTGGTGAATGCTGCCATGGAAAGTGACCAGGAAACAGAAATTACGGTAAGTAATAAAAAATTTCCTGTTTTTCAGTTACTTTCCATTGTTTGTTCTTAACCATTTTTCCAAAATTGGCTTTTAAAGTTTAATGTTCTGTCTCTGGTGTTTGTCTGATAACTCAGTGATTCAGGGGTTAATTCTGAACTGTTACAATTGGCTACATTAGTTGATACATTTCTTAGCAGTATCTGTGGAATATTTACATTTTGCAACTATCAATTATAATAGCTACCGTTAATGAAATTCAGGGATTCTGCTGAGGAGGGCCAAAGAGAAGCAATGTATCAACTAATGTATCAATTTAGGGTCAGTGACCCCCTCCTCTTGGCTGCTTTAGAAAGGCATGAAAATATTATAATATTAGAAAAACTGTTACAAATAAATAATAGAAGGTAACTGAAAAAAGTCTTTATTTCTGATGATTTATCTGAAACCAACTGAGCTGAAAAAAGTGTTGGAAAGTGATCAACCCCTTTAAGTAACAGGGCCATAAAAAGTATAGGCTCTGTTATCCAGAAACCTGTTATGGGAAGACCATCTTCCATAGAGTCCATTTTAGGCATATAATTCATATTTATTTTACAATAATTTCCTTTTTTTGTAATAATAAAACAGAACTTTGTTCTTGCTGATAACTAAGCTTCATAAACCCATACTGTAGGTGAAACAATCATATTAAGTTTATTTAATTTTTACATTATTTTTAGTAGACTTAAGGGCATGGTGATTCAAATTTAAAAAGATACCTATCTTGAAAATCCCAGGTCCCAAAAATACAGGATAATATATCCTATGCCTGTAGCTATTCAGATTAGTCTAGGCTGAATAGTGCTAGATAATGGATATGCCTTCCTAGGTATTTCCTTTCTAACGCTATACAGTAAACTATATTGTTAGATATTATTTATAATATTACATCACTGTGTACTAGTAATGCAAAAGTTGATCTGAAACAGTCAGGACCACCTGGTTACAACCAGTGTGTGAAGCTATGCTGTGAAACATTAAAGGACAATGATTACATGTGAATGTTGAATTCATTGTAATACAAAGACGTCACAAGCATTCTTATTCACTACTGTTCCTACGCCCAGCTGGGTTTGTATACTCGGTCTATTAAGTCAAACACTTGCACTCATTCAAGTATATCTTTCTAACATTGCTCTTGGTGTGGATACCTTAGAGACCAAATTCTGTATATACTGTATAAACTGTTACTGTATATGTACGCTATATTCTGATGCCACAAACTAAGACATGACTTGAAACGTTTGAAAGATGAGTTCTGTCTTGCCTTAGAAGAAAGCACATTTTTTTTATTTAGTTATTATTGTGGCTGCAAAGTTAGTTTTCAAATAAAGCAACCATGCAGTAAAACATACAATACTGGGTGGCTTTTAAGAGGAAATGTAATTGTATTAAGTTTTGGTATGTTCTAAATACACCTCCATACACTCTGTTTTTTTTTTATTCGAACATGCAGCTGGAAATCCTAGCTGGTTGCTGGGGGTCACTGACCCAGCAACCAATAAACATTGACTATGCAGCTTCAGTTTTATTGCTTGAATTATTTTTCTCTTGCTTCTTTTCAGGCCCTCTACTATTCATTTCCATTTACACAGGCCTGGACTGGCCAGATTCTGGCAAATGCTAGAGGGGCTGCTGTAAGATGCCATAGACAGTCACTAGATAGACTCCACTTTAGTGGAGTGCGGGGGTGGCTGTTTGGGCCTCTGTGTTCTTGAAATGCCAGGTTCGCCCCCATGATTATAATCACTTACCTGCACCTCCCAGGGTATCTCTGTAGAAAATCCTCATTGCCATCTTCTTTGTCTTTTTCCATCTTCTTCCATCTACAATCAGATCTGATGGACAGTTGCAGGTTAATAATGCTCAGACTCTGGTTGGGGGGAAAAAGGTTTTTTTCTTATCCGTGACATCACACTCATTTGTATAACATCACATGCAAAAGGAAGAAAAGCTGCAGCACTATTCTCAGTGCCACAACATGGCTGCCCGTACCAGGAGCTCCCTCCTGGTATGGATGTTGCCCCCCGGGCAGGATGAAATTTAAAAAGAAAAAACCAACATCATCATTGTGTTGATGTGCCTTATAAGGTGCTCAAGAAGGTTTGGAATCTCTTTGCTGCACAGTTACAGGTGTTCCAGTCAAAATGACAGGTGAACAGTAGAGGAAATATTAGTCCCAGCTATGTGGACAGTAAATGTTTTTGTTGAGTTAAAGTAGGCTCCTGGCTTAACTTTGAAAGACAGAGTTATAAGGGTAAATAGGAGCTGCATCTTCTCAACACAGCCTAACCAATTTTTTTGCCAAATCTGTAACTTTCGTAGAATTCCCTTAAAATATATAAATTACAGTTTAGTTAACCTTTTTATAATTTCTGCTTAGATTTGTCAGCTATATTAGACAAATTAAATTACCTTTTGCTGTAAAAATTAACAATTTTCGCTTATTGATTTAGCTGTATATCTTTATCCTACTGACTGTAAAAAACTATACCCTGTTTCATAGGACAGATTTATAGGCCTTACTGGGGGAG